>NW_013952497.1:813361-818227 GCF_001266775.1 Austrofundulus limnaeus
ATTAATCGATTAATTGGTGCAGCCCTACAGATCACAATGATGATGATTAAAACAATTAAATTTACAGAAAAAGGCACATTTAAAATTTATTTTACATCCCTGGAACGGTATTTAATTAATTAATAAAGATCGGCCTCAAGAAAAACATTCCAACCCTTCAATCGCCGATAGACGATTGATTCAAAAATCACGCCATCCCTAGACACAATATTTTATTTGTTATTCAACAGGCTTTTTAAAGTGATTTTTCCATCTCATTTGGTTAACATGTTATATTTTGCACTTGACCTGTTTCTTGTGTCCAACAAAATCCTTTCAGGCAACCTGGATCTCTGTTAGGGTGCTACAGGTTCAACTGCAGGTGTTAGCCATAAAATCATTATGAAGTAAATGAACAGTAACAGACTTCAAAGTTGTTCAGTGCTGCCAGTTAACCTCCTCAGAAAACCCCCAAAGGGTACTCATAGATGCTGTTTTGTCAGGTTGATCTTATCAGACGACAGCTAAGCTGCTGGTTTGTCAGATTTTAAAGGGCCGTTAAGCATGTGCCACTCCAAGGCATTAATGATCCTTCAAATCCTCTCATTGTCCAACCCTACCATGGTTACAAGGCACAATGGGAGTGTGGGCACACAAAGGTTGTCTAACTTGAGCTTGAGGTTAAAAATAAGTCAACACTGTCCTAGTTAATGTTTTGTGTCTGGATCCCAGTAATTATGTTAGTAACCTTAATGACTGCAAGTTTTATTTATCAACCATTGATATTTGAAAACATGTCTAAGGTACATGTTCAATAAAAAATAAAATAATCTCTCATTCACATGTTGGCTTCCTTTTAGTAGCATGTGGAGCTAAGCCCTGTCACCTGCTGTCCACTAGATTAACTGCAAGCAGATGAACTTAAAACCACAATCTTACCATTTAAACATTCTTGAAAATGTCTATTATATAAAACATTTTCTCATTTAAGACTAATTTAGTATTTAACGTGTGGTCCCAGTTTTAMTGGTTTTCACTAAATGTAGAGCCAGCCCCACTTTAACAATGATATATGTGTATAACATTTAAAAAAATACAAATACAAATGCCAATGTGTCAATAAAACAAGATTTGTTTAATAAATTAGAGTTTTATCAATAATCTTGCTTTATTAATCCACATTTTTTCTACAAGGTCAGTAAAATGAATCAAAACTAATAAGGCATTAGTACTTGAATTTTTTAAAGTAAAACGTGGCAACAATGTGAGAAAGGAGGCACTATTCATAAAACAGTTTGTTTCACATTATAGTTTTTAATCCTGTTCACTTTAAAACAGATTTGAAGTTTTTACTGCTTACTTTTAAAGTTTTAAAAGGTCTGGCCCCATAATATTGGTGTGATCTCATTAACATTCACGCTCCAGTAAGAGCACTTTGGTCATCCAACCAATTTCTCCCTAAATCAAAACTGTAGTTTCTGACCCAAACCTGTGGAAGGGCTTACCTTTTCGTTTACGGACCGCGGACACTGTTGAGACTTTAAAATCGGTGCTTAAGACCCTTCTTTACTCTTTGGCTTTTGATTCTGGCAGTGTGAGATTTTTTTTAGAGCTGATGGATTTCTGTATTTTACAATATTTTTACTTACTAACTTTGAACATTTCTGTGTTTCTTTGTTGTTATCGAGTTGTTTGGCTAAATTGCGAAGCACTTTGGTCAACTTTTGCTGTTTTTATGTGCTATATAAATTAAATGACTCTGACATTAATGAGTAAATTGTATTTTTTAGCTTTAGCCCAACTAGTGGCTGTTCTTTTATGGTTTCACTACCTCACACTTGGGTGGAATTTGTTGAACATATTCAAGTATATCAGTCTACAGGTGATATATGACCATTTTTTTCACTTATTATTATTTGATAAAACAACTGTAGCTTTGGGTTATTAATCAGTAATCAGGAAGTATTCTAATACTTCTCTCATGTCAGATATGAATTCAACTGATCATATCATGAATATTCTGTTTTTAAAGTAATAATTTTCATTGGAGTCTTTGTAATCTATTTTAAAGTGAAGTTTGTCCATAGACATACTGTAAACTAGTGAAATTAGCTGTTAGTAGTGCCTGCCTTGTCATGTGCACACTGTTAGTGTCTCTCTGCACAGATTATTTAACTGACTTCTCTGTATTGACTTTCAAGGTCATGCCAGAGATGTAGGTGCAAGCACTTAAAATGATTAGGATTTACCCTCTAAATGGGGTCATGAAAGCTGCCTACAGTAGCATTATCTTATTGCCTTTATGCTATCAGTGTATTTCAAATTAAGCTTGTTTGGTATTTATTACTTTTAATTTGTTTAAAAGTTGTGAGTGCTAAATCTCTTGTCTGCAGTTTTACAATAGGAACTCTAATTCTTGTTGATCACTCTCACTGGGTCTCAGGAAATATATGATATTATATAGCTAATTTAGATGGTACTAAGTTGGCTTCTTGTACTTTGGCCAATAAAATTCTAATTATTTTGAATCACGTGTGTCCTTTAAATATGCAGTAAATGATAGGCAATGTCTTTAATTTTATGTCATATATTATTATTATTATTATTATTTTGAACAATTAAAAAAATCAATAATAATAAAATACTAAAAATAAAACATACATATACATACATGTAACAAATACAGGAGAAAAACAACAACAAATAAAATAATAAAGCATTAATTACAACAGAAAATTTCCAGCAAAAATTACGTAAACATAACACATATTTGAAAAGGGAACAGGAAGAAGCAATAGCTTATCCAGTCCTGTTCCTAAGACTTCTTACAAATTCTTAAACCAGTTACAATTTACTTTACCATCTATAGATTAGAACTTAATAAATATTAACACACAGTTTAGAATTAACATAGCATTTTATCACATTCATTTTTGTAAACATTATTTATATACTCCTTATATTTTCTCTTGAATTGTGCAATATTTTTACTTTGCTTAATTTCATCATCTAAACCATTCCACAAACCACCCCACAAACTGATATGCACACACTTTTAAGAGTGCTGYRTKCACATGGTTGCAWTAAATTACCCTTCCCTCTCAATTCATACCTATATATGAAAAAATAAGCATTTTTCTTCTAGTTTCAGGTGAGCTGTCACTACTTTTTATTTTTTTTCTTACATTTGTCTCAAACAATGTTTCAACGCCCTTAAACTGATTCACATAGCTGAAATGAGAGTTTTGATGGGAAGTAAAAAGAAAACCATACCCATCAGTGGTGCTCTTAATTGACTTCCTGCAATAATCAGAATTTATTTTTAACTACTTTTTCTTGCACAAAAGCTCTTAATAACACAGTTTTATTATGTCTTAAATAATTCTTAGTTTTATAGTTTTAGGCTAGCTCACCGTCCCTGGGTCTGGTTGTGTTGGAGGTTTTCCTCTCCACTGTCASCACCATCCACAGCATTTTACTGTTCTATTATGATAAAAACACAACTTTAATTTAACCAGAAGAGTCATAAGAGTATTTGTGGGCAACTATTTATGAATATACATAACATAAAATGCATAACATTGAATTAAACTTGTTTTAATAAAATTGAACTAGACTGAATTGACATGATTTGGATTAAACAGTCATTTTGTTATTGGGCAGAGATATGTTGCCAACTGTTGCTATAAAAGCAAAAATGCACAAACTTACTACTGATCTAATTTTTAATGTGTAATGGAAAAAAAATCTATTCTCATTTTAGTAATGCAAATATTCAACAAATGTCTGTTTGGTTGCATTCATTAAAATGGAATATTCCAAAGAAAATTGGGTTTGGAATAWTTTTTTCCTCATAGGGACCACAGATAAAAATTAGCCCAAGGCTATATGAGTTGCAATGGATTGAATAGTTTTACATTTATGTTAGTGTTGCACAATGTCCTGATTAAATTAAGTGAAAAATAAAATAAAATAAAAATATTACAAAGGTCTTTTGGAGTCCCATTCCCAGCTAGAATGCAATATGCAGTGTGTTGATGCACAAGTTAACTTAAAAAGGCATTAATTTCTTTCCAGATTTACTCTTGATTGACTTTATTATTCAAACGATTTAGATGCTGCTATTCTGTTTTAGTAGTGATAATACTGATCTGGTATCATATCTTGTGAGCTTTTATTACAGACAGACTTATTGACTCACGAGGGCAGTCGAGACATGGTCAGCTGCTCCCAGGGACAGATTATCTCTGGCTCCTTTCCCAGTACCTTTAATCCCAGTTCCGGTAAAAGCTCAGATTCCAATCACACCATCACATCCAGTGCAATAACCAGACAAAAGGATGGGAGACCTGAAAAAGGAACAAAGGCTGATGAAAAACTCAAGAAATTCACCAATGACTGCAGCTTGGTGCTGACAAGTGAGAGATAGTTCAGTTGAATTTTTTTATGAAGAGACACTGACTTTATGTAGCAAAAATATAAAATATTTACAATTTATGATTAAGAAACAATGGGCCCCATGCAAGAACATGTTCGTATTCTTATCCTAAATTTCTCTTACTTTTGTTCGTACGAAGGGTTCGTACGAACATGTCACGTCAGATTCAACAAACTCTTCTATCTTCAGGAAAAGTGTGTAAATGAGCTGTGTAAATTTCACCTGTTCGTATCCAGCTGCTCGTGCACGCGAGAGGAGATTATCATAATTACCACCCCAAAAAACACCATATAAGGCTATGTTTCCTGCCTCAGATACAAGGAAGTGTCCATTCATGAAAATGACAGAGAAAATTAAAAAGAAAAACTTTACGAGTTCAGAGATTGAAGTCCGTCTGTCAGAGATCCAGAAAAGAAAATCTGTCATTTTTAGCAGGTCAGCTGTGGAAT
>NW_013952497.1:818237-824837 GCF_001266775.1 Austrofundulus limnaeus
GGTCAAATATTTTTAATTCAAGTGTAAACAACAGTTACATAGTTTTCATTTATTCAGAAGAAGAGCAGTCACGCACCGCTACATCCCCATCCCCCACGCCACAAGTGTCGGACGCGTTTCTGAAAAAAATAAGCATTTTAAAATGTCTCCAAACTTCAGTTAACTTCATATTAATATCGTAGTGCTATACAACAGCATTAATAGCCAATGTAATTTGATTTAAGCATTTTATGTCGTTAGTCCACATCATTACATTTAAAATTATAATTCTAATTCAAGCAGAATAACCTATTGTCAACATAATTATGGAGTGTAATTTATTTTCAACTCAAAATATCTTCAAACTAATGAAATATAAATTTATTAGGGAGGAATATCTGTCTGGATAACAGCAGACTGACTGCTCGTAAAATATACGACAGGTCTGGACATCTGAAAAAAATCTTAGAATAAGAAAACATTGGTGAATGCCACAAATTCTCCTAAATCACTCGTASGCACAACCTAAGAACAAATCTGTGCGTTTGAACGGTTCTTGCATGAGGCCCAATGCATGCAAACAATGCACTTCACATGATTGACTTCTCTATCAGCACCACCATTGAAAAATATGCAGTGTTTTATATTTTTGACTAAATGTAAAACGTGACTTAAACAGGTTAGCTGCTAAATTAGCCATGACTCTTTGTAAGGCAAAAAATATTTAGGAATTTTATAGTAATGTTATTTCATTTTAATTTTATTTCATTTTTTTGTAATTTAATTCTGGTTAATTTATTCACAAGGCTGTCATATCTGTGAATGTTAATACTACTTTTAAATCATGATATTTTAGCTGTATTTGGACATTTTAGTCGTTTAATTTCACCTATTTCTTTAAATGCTTTCAATATTAGCATTTGTTTGAATAAGAAAAACTGTGCTACCTTACATGACTAATTTCAACAGAATATATTTTAGGGTTTTTCACAGTTGAATAAATTCACATTCTAATTTTATTTGACTTGCTTAGCAGTAAAAAGATATCAACCAAATCTCTACATGATCTGAGTTCTGTGTCTGCACCCCGTGACTCAACTGAAAGAACATCAAACAAGCTCTAATTGACGCAATATCCACAGGCTGTATCTAAAGGCAAGCTTGTGAACTTCATGTACCTTTGGACTAAAAAAGTACCCCCCAGCAGTGTGGGTCTGGCAAGAACAGTTAGATTATTTCATACGCTTTACACCACCGAACCCTGTTGGCCTCATACCCACAGCATGTATTTCAAACCACAAGGGTCAGTTAGTGTGGAGGAAACTGTATGCATGTTAAACCACAGTTTAATTTAAATATTTAAACTTAGAGCCAGCAACAGTTGTAATAAATTGTTTGATCTTGCTTGATTATTCTAAATCAAGAAGTTTTAAATTCAGAAACAAAGCTGAAATATATACCAGCTCGTTATGTCTAAGCTTGTATAAAAGAAAGTGATACTAATATTGTTAGCCTTGTATTGGCATTGTGAAAATAATTACGTTAATTAAAGGATTGAGAAGATGTTTCATCACTGTAGATTTGAGACTCAAAAGTAAAAATAGCTACCATTTTTTTAATACTTCGTTCTGTTGGTTGTAATGTATGCAACTCAGCAAATGCTGTCAATATGATACTTTTATTACAGCCAGTACTGACTGGGTACCTATTACTGGCAAAGTACAAATGTGTTACCTACAGGCTGAATTAGGAAGTGACTCAATAACCTGATGGGACAATTTACTGGGTATGTACTTGGTACTTACCAAGCTGTGTTGTATTACTTTTCCAAAAATATTAATAATAAAAGATTTTATGTTGTTAGTTTGAAATTCCCATCTTGGTAAACTAGTTCAACTATCATTTGAATGATCAAGCCAAGCTTGATAATGTTCAAAATTAGACACATTGTGACTTACCCTTCTGTTCAGAATAACCTGATAGTTGTGCTCCTTCAACACTGCAGTTTTTAACAAACTGTTTAGAAATGTTATTTAGTTATACTGACACAAAAAGCAGTTTGCATTACTTCAGAAAGTAACGTATTTTAGGAGCAGAGTTAAATTTATAATGTTTTAGTAATAACATTCCTGCTTCATATTTTAACCCTTTTTTACAACTCATTTTTTGTAGATGTTGCTTGAGAAAAACGGCCAGGAGGAAAAAGTGGGAGTCATCAAAGTAGAAAAGAAAGGACAAGGTTTTCCTCTACTTAACGAGGAGTACAGCGAGGAAGAGTCAGCGAGATCTTTCCAGGAGGCTCTGATGCAGTGGAGGGAAGAGAGGAGGGCTGGAGGAGGACAAACAGTGGCTAAGGATGGAATGTGGAAACCTGTCAGACCAGGTAAACTGTAAATATCCACATGTTGCATCACCTCCTTTCACCTCTTTTCAATTCAGTTCTTTGGTTGAGCGCCCAGTCTATTTTAACACAAATCATTGCCAATACAATATGTATCAAAAGAGGTTTAGGATTATCTTGGAACATTCTTTCCTAAAAAAATTACAATTGTCACCATACGCTATTGCTGAACCTAAATAGATTTATTTGTAATTGTCACAGACATGCAGATTAACCACATGCATATACTGACACATCTACTGGTGTTTGAGATTTGCCCACATAACATGTCAGATGGTCTTTCTCTTTAGCACAGAGGACACAGCATTCATTATTTAAAAGAAAAAAAATCAAATATTGATTCATCAGACCATTAGGCAGTTTTCCACTCTGTCTCAGTTGATCTTTAATGACCTCAAACTCAAACCAAGATTTTTAACATGCATTTGTGGTGCCAAGAAAAGAAAGGAAAACGTGTGCACTGGCAAAAAAAAGTTTTTAAAAGTGTTCCTGAGCTAATACAGAACATTTTCTGTTACTGAGAGAGGTACTGGTCATTAAGAACTGGATAAAAAGAAAATAAATTTTAAAAAGTGTTGCGCACTCCATCTTTTTACGTTTCCCCTTTATTTATAAAAGTTTAGGCCCTTAGGCTTTCGTCAGTGATCTGAGGGAAGGCCTGAGGTCTGAAACATCAATAAATAAAAAAAGGGAAAGCATAAACAGTCTGTGTGGGACATGATTTTCAGATTTTAGCTTTAAAGCAATACCAAGTCAGAGGAAATCACACGAATTGAATATAGATGATAGAAAATCTAAAAATGTATTCATAATATTTGACCTCTGCTCACTATATATTTTGCCTCCTCCTCAATCTCATGCTGTTCATTTACTCCACATATTTTTTGCTTCTAGTCTTTCTGTCTGTGTTCTGATCATTTTATCAATATCAATAAATGTCAAGGAGAAAGTGCTTTCATCTGCAATGATAATGGGTATGAACATTTCACATACTGACATAATGAGACTGGGACTGTTTAACTGAAATGATGGCTTCTGCTGTATATGCTCAGACCATATGTTATTTCCTGTATCTTTCAACGAATAATGTATTTTTACATTTTTGCATATGTAACAGTTTGTGTGTTGGATTTACGAGGGTGTGTTTCATTAGTACTATTATTTCAGGTTGTGTGTGTGTGTGTATGTATCTAGATGTTTGTGCTCATCATTAAACCTCCTATTTTCTTCGCTTTACTGCTTGGTCAAACTCCACTCGTCTCCCTTCGCTCTGCTCTGTAAATTGCTGCTAGCCCCTCTAGCCCTAATTATTCTCTACCAGCCCAATGGCACCAAGACCCAATTTAAAGTAGCCAAAGTGTCTGGAATACAATCATAACATTTCTTGTACTTACTTCTATCGTTCTTTTCCTCACATTCCCTCACCATGTTCCTTTTATATTCTTTAAACCTTTTTACTTATTCCCATGGGGCCTTTTCTTGTCTGTTTGTATTTTGGCACTTTCATTCTTGTGACTCACTTGTTGAAGGGACATGTGTGGAGAAAGCTGCAGATTATATTTTTCCTGCCTTCTCTTTTTGCTATATTTCTCTTTCTGTCCTTTAGGCTATTTTCCCCCTCCTCTTATCTCAAGATTTCTTTGTATTTGATGTTCCCCCTCCCATTTTTTTCCCAGTGTTAGTGTCAGCCGCAGCGACCCAGGCCGACCTTCCTCCAGACAGAGAAGCTGAAGGACAAAGAAGAGAAGGAGCAGAAGGGAAACTCGTTGTCAAGGTTGAGTTTACAGAAAACAGCCTTACTTACGTGGATAGATTGCTTCTCAAGATGCACCGCAGGTACTTCTAACAATGTRCATACACAACAAAGAAACCATTTTCAATATTCATTGCAGCTGAGAAATTTTCTAAACACTGAGTTCAAATACTGTGCAAATGAGCCCAGGTATAAATAGAGTAGGCAGTCCAGAGAATTAGTGACAAGTGGGTGTGCAGATGGCATTTGCTGTTTACCTTTTTGACTGTGTATTGCTTTCCAGTCTTTTGTCAATATTGAGGATATGTGCTTGTACGTGTAATATTGATTCTATTATTGGCAAGTTGATAGCCTCATCCATCATTCTCAATGTAGTGCAAAAAAAAAAAAAACCACAAACATTTCTACACTGTAGTTTTCACATGTTCTGCCAGAATATTATTTAGCAGAGAGGACAGTTTTCAAAAGTCAACMTTCAGCTTAATGTGAGGGGGAAAAAGAAAAAAAGGAAAATACATATCCTGAGCCTTGATCAGGCTTCTTACATTGATTTTATTCAATAGACTCAATGAAAACTTGTTTTTTTATGTTTTTGTCTCTGATATCGCATTTTGTTCCAATTTTTTTTTAGCTCTGGAGAAAACAGAGGTTTAGCATTTTCTGCCTTTTGATATTGGAAACATGTCACCAACCAAAGCATGAGTCTTGTTAAAACATCAACACTTATCTAAAGTTATGACTGTCTAGCTCTTAAAAATGACTAACACACTGTTATCATTTGGCTAGCCCGACTTATTTAAACACTTTTTTAACATGAAAACATTGTAGGAACATTTTAACATTTGGTCACTGAGTGAATACTTGAGTTTGATAATATTACAAGAAAAGAATAATGTAGCCACTTGCACACAAATGTTTTACTCCCAAGCTTATCTTTTAGCAACACACATTCTCCTACAATTTCCAGTGACAGGACACGTTTACTTTTGTGTAAAAACACACACACACATGATTTTTTTGTTACCCATTTTTTGGTCACGACATGCACCTCTCCTGCCTCTCCATTGTCAGTCCACATAAGTTACTAGTGTACAAAACAATTTCTCTGTACTTTGCCTGCAGGTTGGGCTTTTTCTGGTCCCATTATTACAACCTTTATTTAAGCAGYTTCTTTTGGGCTTAGTATCCCACTGGAGTGAAGGTCAGCAGGAAAGAGAGAGCACTGGAATTTTGGGCCTTCTCTCTATCTGAGCAGGGATGCTCTTAGTCCCCAGCTGTAGCAGCCTTTAACTTTGGAATAGACTAGAGAGCCAATCTGGAGTGCAGTGAGCCTGCAGCGGTGATGGTGGCAGAGCTTAATGGAGAGACAGAGAGACTTACCAGCTAGAGGGAAGAAGGAAGGAGAGGTTGAATTTTAACAAGCTTCAATAATAATGGGGAAAAGAGTGGGAGAAGGGAGTGTGGAGCAGGAGGGAGCGCTAAAGAATCTGCTAAAAGTGCTCAGCTATATTAAAGTCGTAAACTCTATCACCTTGGTAGATTTGTGCATGGCCTGCAGGTCATAGAAAGCAAGCTTGTGACCAAGGCAGCACTAGTCTGTTTCCCTGAGCTGACTCAGGTAGGGTGAGCGAATGCTCTCTTTTCCATCAAGAGGCAGAGTTTGAACACTGAGCACTGAACCCTGAAATAAGTCTGCACAGCATGGGATGTGAACTGGCCCTTTTCTGCATTTCTCAAAAACTGATTTAATCTCACCAGGACTTTTGTAACAAATTTGATGTTTCTCTGTGTCTAGTATAATGCCCAATCTAAATCTTTTCACCTTCTTAAACCAATGTGAATTTATGTAAAAATCATTACTTTAAATTGAAAAGTGCACATCTTCAGATATTACAGATGTTTTAGATGTTAAATTTTCTATCTTTTTTTCACAGTATATCAAAACTTACATTAAAAAAATCTAAAAAAAAAATCCTACAAATTAAAAATAAAAGTGGCTGGTGGTTTGTTTATGAATTCAACTCACCTAAATGAAGCAACTCAAATGCAGTTTAAAAGCTTGGAACTTCACAACTTTCAGTTTTAATTGAAAAAAAAACTTGAATGAATATAGCAAAACATCTTCAACTGTACACTTTTTAATYTTTTCATTTTTAATTTTATGATTTACCATCCCTGGGGATCTACTASTGGCAGTGATAAAGATGGATGAAATCTCTTACTGGGAACCCCAAAATCTCAGTTTTTTTTGGGAGCACCCCTGTTGTGTGTTTGATGCCAGTTTCTGCACTCTAGAGATGTAGGGGTGCAACCTTGATACTAAAGTCCCACCTAAACACCCTCCTAACTTGCTAACATGATGTCACATCATAAATCACAGTGTTGTATGACACTTCTTTAAGCCTTAAATAGCTAAAACTAAATCTTGAATATATATATAATATGTGTTTGTGTGTGTGTGTGTGTG
>NW_013952497.1:824850-834117 GCF_001266775.1 Austrofundulus limnaeus
GTGTGTGTGTGTGTGTGTGTGTGTGTGTGTGTGTGTGTGTGTGTGTGTGTGTGTGTGTGAACAAGCAGCAGAAAGACAAGAACCATGCAAATCAACAGATAATAACCCTGAAAATAAATGATTTAACGTCTGTGTTTATTTCTTTGTCAGCAAAATACTCGTGTGGATAGATGGGTAAAACACTGAACTGCAGCCAGCCAGTGGGCACCATCCTCTTTGTGGTTTAAATTTGGCATTTTATTGTATATCATCATGGAATTTACRTCAAACACTATCCAATTTAATTTTAACGCACTTAGAAGTGGTGGAAGGTATCCACAATAATGTTAAGCTTGCATACAATAAAATAAAAACTTTAAAATTATAAGCTTAAACATTTAAGAAAGTCATGATTGACTCATTAAACAACATTCCAACAGGATGGTATTGAGTACGAAAATAATAATAAAAAAAGAAAACCTAACTACTTTCTGCAGGGAAAAAAGGGTTTTGTATACAGTAGAATGCWTCTGAGCAATTGTTTGAGGGGAAAAATACAAATTGTTATTGTTTTCTTCTTGCTTGTCACTCATCATTTTTGTTTTTATAGTTTCTCCAGTGAGCCTTTAGATGTACACACTTCTGTCTGTGCTGTTTATTCTTTCCACCCACTGTCAGCAACGTTTTAAATAATGTTAGGAATGACAAGTCTGAATCAGATGTTTAGACTTTTTTCACAGTCTGTCATTGCTCAAGTTTGGATTTTGGTTTGGATTTAAAAGCTCAAAAATGCAGTGGTCAAAAATGTTCTGCTTGATGAAAGGGGCATTCTTTACAATACATTTAAAATAAATGTAATATGTGTAGTTGAGCTGTTTTTGCTTGATCGGAGATTGTATGTATTGTGGGTAGTGTTTTGAGCAAAAACACAGGGTTTTTGATGAGCAAAAACACTGACAAAATGCTGAAACATGGCTACACCATTCAGTCCCCCAGGTTCATTGTTTTTTTTAATAACACCTAAGTAATATATGGTGTAATGCATTCTTCTATGTGAGAGACTAAACATTTGTTACTGTATATTTGCGTACAGATATTGCTTCTCTAGCTCTCTAGACTAATTGCATTAAGTACAGAAGGAGAACAAGACTTGGTTCCTAATATCCTTGGTAAGGAAGGATAGAGTCAAAACATATCACCAAACAAATGCAAAAGTACAAAAGTGAGTACAAACCAAAGATGTGTAAAATCTGTTTTTCTTTATTGCTTTCTGCTGAAGTCCCAAATGGAAACAGCCCATAGCTTATAAGGATACTGCATAAAACATATTATGTAGAGAGAAGAGATAAGTGGTTGTGAGTTTGAGAAATGGCATGTTGTTTGGGTAAATAATACAGAAAAACAGATGATCCAATATCTTCAGGCCTGATCGAATTAAGCAGTGGGTTTGAAGAGAAGATAGAAACTACAACCATCTCTGTGGTGTGAAAAGACTCTTCAGACTTTAGTCTTTGGCATTGGAGTGCACTGTTTACAAGGCACTTCAGGAGAACCATCCATCCATCCATCCATCCATCCATCCATGCATCCATCCATCCATACATCCATCCATCCATCCATCCATCCATCCATCCATCCATCCATCCATCTATCCATCTATCCATCTATCCATCCATCCATCCATTTATCCATCCATCCATCCATCCATCCATCTATCCATCCATCATCCACGTTTTAGGAGAAAGAAAAAAAGAAAAAGAAATACATGTTACACTTTTGTTTGTGTGTATCTTATCCACAGATTCAACAGTTATTTTGTATTTGCAGAACACCAAATGAATGCCATCCATTTCTGGACTTTGGTGTAGATGTTAAATCACTAACTACTACAGACACAGAAGAGGAGACAACCATTGGCGCAACTGGTAATACACATAACACAAGCCATATCCACATATCTATCTCCATGTCCACGTTCACCTTTTGAAACTGAAAAAGGCCATTGATCCTCTCAGAACTTGGTACTTTTGCTCTACACCCTGCTTCCCTGATACGCATGGCACAAACAGGCTCTCAAACCAAACATACTCAGCTCTGGACAGAGTAGTCTGACAGATGACCTGCACAGGCACACACATACACACACATCACAGTCAGATATACAAACACACAATTGCAAAATCTCTTTCTCTCAGTGGGTCAGACGTATCAGTGCTTGTCCATCCATCCGTGGTAGCCCGACAGGTAATCACTGGCTGTGATTGTGWGGGTAGAGGGCTGTTATAGGTGGCTTAAAGCTGACAGAGTAAGGAATGGGGCAGGCAAAGGGAGCGAGGGACCATCCTGTAGTTTGAGGCTCACTGTCTGTGGTTCATCAGTCAGCAGAGTTCTGATTTTCMACCCAAAGCCTGAAGAAGATGAGCAGACAAGGGTTATTTTTCCCCTTCAAAATGTCTGAACTCCTAGGGCAGTCAGCTGCTTCTTACTGTAACAAGATAGACTCACATCCTGACTTTGTGGCAGTCTTTAACATCTTGGTCTCCCACATCTTTATAGCTGTCTTTAATCATCTTCCAAATGTTTGAGAAGAACTTGATTAACGTAAAAAATAATTATTTGTATGTCGCATCACCATATGGGTCTGACAGCACAAGAAAATAAAAWTTTAAAACAAGGGGTGCATCCTACATGATGCAAGTAAACAGCGTTTATTATTCATTTCCCACCCTTTCATATTTAAATGCAGAGGAGGAGGAGAAACTCTGCAACCTGTTGTCATGGGTAARGATTTGAATAAGAGTTCATAGCAGGTGGTTGGAATAGGTTATCAAATACTGAATAGCTGTATATTTCCCAAAGACGCTGATGGTTTTGTSTTATTGGCATTTATTGTCAGATACAATAAATAAGCATCAATTATTTAATTTGAGCAAAGTAAGGAAAGTTATGAWATGAGATGTAAGATTTTTAAGCAGGAAAAATGCCTTGTGTATTTAGAAAGTAGGCTAATATAGTATTTACATCAACTCAAACCATGAATGGTTTAATCAAGTTGCAAATATTTGGAAGACCTAGGATATTTTATGCTTTAAGGATGAGTAAGAGTACCCAAAAAAAAGTCACCATATTTTCTGAAGTCATTGACTCAGTCAACAACTGAGATAGAAATACTAAAACAAAATAAAAATGATACTCTAACTTTGTAAAGATAAATCTTTTAAAAAAGGTAACGCACATGTTGCATAACAYCTTCTTTTTCTCTTTCCTAATATTGATTTGTGTATTTCTAGCTGAGGAAGATGATTTTCATCACTACTGCGCGTCACTGTTCGTTGTTCCTGTCAGCAAAAGTGGGACTGAGCCACAGAGTTCCACACCTGAATCTTTTCTTGTCATAGAGGTCCTGGATGAAGGGAAAGAGACTGAGGTATTGCACTTTATTCCATTTTATTTACATAAACAACRAAAATACAGTTCCATAAATACAGAAGATCATATTACAAACATTTTCTTTCTATGCATTCCTGCATCGTTCCATCTCTTTGTCATTTGTGTAAAGATATTAACCTTTTCTTTTTGTTTTTCAGACATGCACAGACGTAAAAAAAGTCTGTAATGCTGAACAGAAGATGGATAATAGAGAGTAAGATTAAAAAAATATATAGTAATTTAATCTGTAAGCAACACACTCTGATAATTAAAAAAATATATATATATATATATAGTAATGCTACATGCATTTTTTTCAGTTTTTGCTCATCTGTTTATCTGTAGTGAAGAAAATACAGTATGGTTTTTACAGAAATTTCTACCTCTCAGAAATACAAGCATCTTGGTATGATTTAATAACAGTATTTACTTTATTTCACTTAGGGTGAATACTGTTATCTATTAAAATACATTTTAAGATAGAAAATAAGACAATTAAATGCTTTCAAAACATTTTGTCAGTGATACTTTACACATCCAAACAGTTTTATGTCAGTCTGTTGTTACACCCCAGAAACTGATTACTTTGACGTTGTACTTTGTATTGCTGTAGATCTCTACTTGAAAACATTGTTGAGTCATAAAACTTGGTAATTATTAAAAAAAACACATGCACAACTATAAAGTAATAGGTGCTTTTAACACAATATGTCAGTGATGTGTTAATATCGCTGATATAATATATCCAAGTGTTGACAGCATAAACTGTTTTCAGGGTCGACCGGATTAGTCCTGGCTGTTTTTAAGCAATTTGTAAACAAATTGGTGACTCAAAAATGCCATCTTGATTGGATTCCTTTGTAGCTTCCAAGTTAAAGAAGAAAAGATAATTCATGTCACATTTAGTATGCTATTTTGCAGTGAAAAATGTGACAAATAATTAATAGTGGTACAAATGAGGTCACTGGTCTGGTGTTTTGGCAATCACCACTCTAATTGTAAGAATGGGTTGTCATCCATTTATAAAAAAAATGCTCTCTATATAAAAAAGTGTAAATAAGTTAAAAGTGCTTGATACAATACTTGATATACTGAAGCTTTCCATTATCAGGGGTCATAAACTCACAAATTGTTTTGTTTTTCACACAGGGTCTCTACTCTTTGGCAGATTTTCAAAAAAGAGCAAACTCTGGTTTCCCACACGGCCGTTTCTAGTGAGTTTATTAAAGCAGAACACACACCTCCAATGCAGCTACCAAAAAAGGCTGTCACATCAGTTCATTATATACCAGACAAGAAGCTTCATTTAGCTGATCATCAGACTCCAAAACCTGAGCAATTGGTTAAAGGTAGATTTATACAGTAATACTGTCTATATGTAGTTGGATAGTCATGATTGTAAAGTAGTCAATCTTGTGCTTGAAAGCTAAACAATATAACTAATAACATATTGTTTTTGCATCTTTTGCATAKATTTGCCTTCAAAAAATACAGGATCAGCTTATCCTCTTCCTGAGACTCCTGAGAGATCAAATAAATCAAAGACACMAACCTCACTGTCATCTAGGTCTAGCTCTCACAGTGTCCACAAACCAAAAGCTAGCTATGGATCACCAAAATTTTTATCCTCATTACAACATTCAAAATCTGAGATCCCAAAGTCCTCTCAAACCCCTGCTTCATTTTTGGCTGATCTTTCAACCTTGGATGATAATGTGTCAGAAATCTCGAAGAAGCGTCTTTCCCCTTCTTCATCAGCTTCCTTTTCCCTGAGGTCTACCTTTACAGTTTGGCCATCAAGTTCTACTCAGTCAAACTTATTGCCAATAGTTTACCACTCAGCTTCACAACAGAAAGGTGCAGACTCATCCGCTGTGTCAGAAAACCTCCAATCCTCCCAGTTATCTGCAGACACAATTTCATCTCTAGAGCTTTGGGAAGCTCCAACAGGCAATCTGTTCTCCCCACAGCCATCCCAACATTCCCTGAGTGACCCCATGTTAAGGCACMCTTTATCACCTGTTTCTGCTAAAATTCATCCACCAGCAAAACCCCTGAAACCAGTTCTATTAATGAGCAACCCCATTCAGTATTATGGTAATACTAATTTATTCAATACGTCAGAGCTAAAATCGGGAGTGGACATCAATGATCGTGCAAAGACGGACCAGGACAACAATCTTTTAGAAGGTAATTAAAACACGTTTAAAATTTTTTGTCTTAATTCAGATATCAGAATTTTCTTTTTATTGGATGTTTAGTGATAWTACTTTTAAATTATGTTTGGAGAGTGGGGTGGGGTGTTTATGTGTTTTTATCATTAATTGTGAAATGTTTTACTTTATGTTATTTTTAATTTTCAGGTTTTATTTCTCATTTCATTTTTATTACTGTTGGATGTTGTTTTGTTTTTACTGTCCAGGACTACAGATGTAAATTAGCCTTAGGCTAAATCTGGTGCAAAGCATCAAATGTTTTTATGTTTATGTTTTAATTGCACATTGTCCTGATCAAAAAAAAATCTTGCTCATGCGCACCTTGGATACACACTAAAGCTATTCACTATTAGGTAAGTGAGATGAGACAAGAAATTTACATTTGTGTTCATCATTATTACTCTCAAATCAGTGCCAATTTGCAGTGATTACAGTTAACATCTCTAAGATCATGAAAGCTCAAAGGAACATTTCCTCTGCTGCTCCCAGGTCATATATCTTGTCAAAGATAAATTTTATTATAAATTCACCCACAGACAAGGTAGAAATAGAAGTGTATTAACTCTCTTCAAGGGAAGTAGTTCCTTTTCAGTCATTTCACTCAGTACAACACACAGTTGTATATGGGACACGCACCCTCGCGCGCCTGGCTGAAGCCACCTCTAATCACGTCTTTAGACCGGTGACATGGTGACGTTGAACATCGGGTGACAGGCTCCGCCKTCACCCTATAAGTTTGGAGTCACYAGCATCATTACTCAGTTCTATCGCCCTTCACCTCGCGATAGTCACCTCTAAACCTGAGCTCACATAGCTGCTGTTAGTTAGCTCAGCTTCTAAGGTTCTTAGGCTTGCTTTACTGGTGCTAACCGCGTTACCTGCTGGTTCGTGTGTCTGCCACTCGATGCTACTTAAGTGACCTTTATTTTCTGCTGAAAATCTGTTTTGTGGTTCACGATGAGCACAAAACCACCTTCGAAGAAGCCGAAGTCTTCTGTTCGCCCCTGTCCTCAGGGGTGCGGCTTTAAGCTTCATGCGAAGGACCAGCATGAGGCCTGCCCTGCCTAGGAATCATTCACGCTYGACGAGCGCTTGTGGAGCCCGAGTCCTGCCGGGCCTGTGCCGGACTTTCGYGTCCGACACTGGAGAGGAGAGTGAAAATCCTGGAGAAAATGCTGGGGGAAACTGCTGTTTTCCAACAAGACCCGCTGCTCTCCGAATCCAGCCAGACGGCTCAGTCCGACGAAGACGAGGATTCGGCGGTTGAAGCCCCCGCTGCTAGCTGGGCRGACCAGATRGAGCACGAGGTGGCCTCACCCGACATCGAGGGGGGCAAGACCCAGTTTCTACTAGATCTAAACGAGAGGAGGGCGATGTTCAGCAGATGGAGCAGGAGGTTCTCAGTCTGTCCGAAGACGACGAGGAGCCGTACCCAGCTCACTCCACCCCCGCTGCTGAGAGGGTGGACCAGGATTTGTCCTTCTTGTCCCTGTGCCGCCGAGCTGCTGCCAAACTGGAGGTACAGTTGCCCGACCCCCCCACCTGCTCAAAAGCTGTCGAGGTTCGCAGGGTTTTATGTCCCGTCTGAACCGGCTGATGTGAAGCACCGTCTGCCTATGTTTCCGGACTTTGTGTCGGAGCTGACGTGGGTGAAGGCGGAGCCTGTCACCCGACGTTCAATGTCACCACRTCACCGGTCTAAAGACGTGATTAGAGGTGGCTTCAGCCAGGCGCGCGTGTCTCATATACAACTGTGTGTTGTACTTCGTTCCATTCCTTCAAGAAACCGTGGTTATATTCATAACCTTACGTTTCTAAGTACCTCTGATAATAACTCAGTTATTTTAAATCATCAGCTATAATATAATGTCCCTACTATAGATAAACCTGATAACATATAACTATTTCAGCCTAGAGTCTAATTCAATGAAAAATTTGTATATACCTTTTCCTTAACAACTTCACTTTTTATAACCATTTTAATTAGCATTTTCACACACTTTTGTTGTATGTTTTTTAATGTTTGTTTCAAACATTTTATGCTTGCCATTATTCACTGAAGCAATATGGTAATTTTTGAACGCTAAAAAATTAAATACAAAATATGAATGGAAAAATGAGGAAACCCAGGTTGWTGCATTCAGGACATTTACCGAACAAAAGCGCTTTGTCATGCCTCAGTTTAAACACAGTTCACAGTTTATATGAATAAACGGCTTGTGGATCTCAAAGTAATAGCTTCCTTTCAKTCCCCTGGGCTGTCAAAGGCAATTTAGGTCCAACCATAAAATGTGTTCTTTGGCTATTTATGAAAATCAAAGTTTGATCTTAAGTGAATAACTGATATAACATTGGAATGGACAGAATGGTGATTACACTATAACAAATAGCCTTGAATTTATTTAGAATGGATACACACACAGATAGTTTATGTATCCCTTTAGTAACACATGACACTTTATATTCCATTGCCCTTTATTCCAACATAACACCACACAATTCTAATAGCCTAATCTAAACATAAACTTACTCTAACATTATCCCTCAAACCAAATTTTTAACTCAAATTCTCAAGAGAGACAGCAACACAGGAAATATCCAACCTATGGTGTTTAAAACCCAAAAGAGAAAATTATAAAACTGCAAAAAGGTAAGAAGGACCTCTAAACTTCATTTGTGGGAATACTAAATACCTATGCATGACAGAAAATATTGAACATGTAAGCTGAACATTTGCTTTGGCCTTGGTGCAAGCAACCGTCTGAATATTTTCTAATCTGCCCTTCTGGTACAGTACCACCACACTAGATTATACCATGCATATTGGTTTGTTTTCTCATAAAGCTTTCCTAAATAATTTAATTTAGGCATTTAATACAAAGAGCTGCAAATATTTGTTGCTGCATTCTTTACTTGCTCAGAAAACTGTTTTAGAGAGTTCAGTTTTAGTTGTTTGAATTGGATAAACATGTTCCAGTTGTTACTTGCTGACTGCTCATGTATTTGTGTTTGCCCATTTGTTTTGCCATTTTATGGCCATTATGTTTGCTAATAAGTGCAATATTTGTACCAATAAAATGACTCATTTATGTACAAAAAATGAAAAAAATAACAAACTTGCTGACAAATGGCAGGAGAAACAAAAAGGTTTCCTGTTGCAAAACTTTTCAAAATGTTGCTTTTACCTTATCGGTTCCACTTTCTTACTTCAAGTCCACATTCCTCTGTTTATCCATCATCTCTGTTATTCCTTTCATCCTTCACTTCCACCATTTCCTGCAGATCTTTGACCACTTAAACACTCAATGCCAACTTTATCAGCCTATTAGAGCTTTACGGTGTCAAGGACGTTTACATCACGTCACKTTCTTTGGATATTAGAGATGAAAGTTTTGCTTCAGTGGTTCAAAGCGAGATGAGCAAGGACAGTCAGTGTTTTATTTTATGTTACTTTTCACCTTGAAAGTCTAGCATTGTTAGAAAGAGACAAATGCAAAGATATCAGGCTGTATTACCACTGAGTATTTTGAAAAATTTTCTCTTTAAAAAAATCTTAAATAACAACTCAAAGAAAACCTTTCATTTTATAAGTGTGTGTGTGTGTGTGTGTGTGTGTGTGTGTGTGTGTGTGTGTGTGTGTGTG
>NW_013952497.1:834142-845104 GCF_001266775.1 Austrofundulus limnaeus
GTGTGTGTGTGTGTGTGTGTGTGTGTGTGTGTGTGTGTGTGTGTGTTTGTTTTCTCAAAGACAGTGAAGATGAAATGTCCAGCGATAGCCTGAATCTGGCTTCACATGAAGATGACTCTTCAGACGAGGAAGCACAAATACAAGAATCTTTAAGAAGAAAGACATCTACAGAAAAGGAAGCTAGTGCTGCAGTGTCTCAACTAGACTATTTCTTTGTTCCGGCTGAGACAGATCTGCAGAAAGATAAACCAGAACAGCAGTCAGAACCACTCATGGTAACACACTTCCACATTCCAATGGGCTTTGTTATTCTTTTAAAGTGTTAAGATTGGGTTAAAAATGTCAAAGTTTTGAGAAGTGCAACAGCGTCTTAGCAGGATAAAACAATCTCTTGACAGGTCTGTACATGTCAGAAGCTGTTGTCAAACTAATACTTGATTGACTATTGAATATTACAATACCTGTTCAATACAATTTACCTTTGCTTTTTTACATCCACCGAGTGAATGGAAAATTAATTTGTCAAATATCAATTCTCGTGCTCTGAACTTTATCTTGGAAATATATCTAGCAGACAAAAGAAAAAATATATTAATGAGTTTTTGAAGTTCATTACCTTGGACATAATTATAGCATAGAATGAGAGGAACTTAGTGACTTTGTTAGTTGTGATTTTTATTGTCACTGACATGATCTATTGGATAGCATTCGTATCACACTAATTATGTTACATTCTTTATCTGTAGCTCAGTAATTTGTAAGCTGTGATGTTAAAGGTGCAAACTGTGAGAGAAAAAAGAGAAACAGTGAGTTAAAAATATTTTCAATTGTTTCAGATGACTTATATTTTATTTAATTGAAATGAATCTTTGTCAGTGTGACAGGAATGAAAAAGACGGAGCCAAGTTTAACTATATATATATAGTTAAACTTGGCATATCAATATGATACTAAACATATCATATGATTGTACAAATGGACTGCCAATATATTTTTTCTAACTATAGCTTTGCTTATAGACCTGATCAATTATGCTCTCTTTTCTTTGCACCATTGTCCTTCTTTTTGTTTATCTTATTTTCCATTCTTTTCTCAGTTCTTTCTCATTTGTGTTTTTCCTTTATGTCTTGAACTGCTGCATCCTTCACACTGAGCAGATATTGTTCAGCACATTATTATTATTATTTTTTCCCTGTTGCACAGCATCACTTTGTACGGTCTCCTGCCATTTCTTTGTCTATATTTTACCATCTTCCTCTTGTCTCTCCCCATCCACGCTACTTCCTTGCTYGGAGCAGCGTTATTCCCTCATGTCTTTTTTCCTATATCCTCCTAGCCCATCTGCAGTGTCTTGCAAGACTAGCATGCTAATGTATCAGATCTAATCTTAACTAAACAGAGCCTCCTCACTTTAGTCCTGTCTCACAGGAGGACACTTCCATGGGAGGAACAGCTAACACACAAAACAATTGTGAGATGCTCTTCCCAGCTCCAGGGGTTAATTAAAAATCAATTCATCAAGTGGAAACAAAGGAAACAGAGAGCGAGAGAGAGTAATAATCTCTAGTAAAGGACATTGTCTTATTAATATGCATTTACATTTCCAACATAAAACACATTTAAGCCACTTCAGTAAGCCACAATGATGCATTTTCAATTTGCAATGTTTACAGACAGGGTTAAAAAGAAGCAAAGTTTTGAGATAATGCTACTTTCATATTCTGTTGCATTTTTGTCCTCATTTGTTTGGTTACTCTTTGTCATCAAATATTAATTTGTGGATTCTTGTTACCTCCCTTTGTGGAGCATTTTTTTAAAAAATCTCATCGCAGCATTACATGCTTCTCTCACTCTGTTCATTTTTCATTCCACCATCTTCCTTCTGTCCCTCATTCTCCCCTGTCCCTCCATCTGTTTCTGTATCCCCTCAGGTGATGCAACACCAGAGTGTTGGGCCTGGATCAGAGCAGTTCTGTGATCTGGACCAGTTTTTGCCTTTAGGTTTGGACACGAACACCGGTCACTCAAACTCACCAGAAGACGAACGCTGTGACCGATCTCGCTCATGCCATCATCCAGCGCGTGACTTAAACCCAACAGGTTAGTTAAAAGGAAGGAAAGTCTTTTCCTGTGTTTGGTGTTTTTAATTGTGAATTCTTATGCTTCAGGCTCATTAGGTTTAATCAATCCAAATCATGTTTTTTTTTCCCTATAAGCTACATCAGTAACAATCACTGATGTTTTTGTGTTTCAAAGAAAAATGATTGTACAAATTACCTCTGTGTCCAACTTTAGCTCGAAAATACTTTCCAATTTACCAGCATTATTCATATCACAAAGGCCTCATAATAGGATTTTGAACAAATATGTAAAAATGGAGAGCTTACWWGAGACATGAAAATGAGTTTAAAACCCAAAGGAGTGCTGGCTGCTTGGTGAAACGAGAGAGATGGGGGACAACACAGACAATTTACTTCCCGTGGGTCCAAAGGGAGCTTTTCTCAGATGTGCTTTTTTTATTTTGTGTGTATCTGTTTGTGTCGTTGCCTGTGCATCTGAGCCCGTGTGCTTCTTTATATCTGTATTTAGTTCCTCAGTTCCTGGAGAAAGAGGCACACACACAGATCAAGACAGGTGTCGTTCCCCAGCCACCACCCCTCCCTGCCCCACAGAAGTACTGTGAATGTCTGTATTCCATCAAAGGAACTCATACAGAGATGACACATCCTTTTTTGTCCCGTTTAGTCCTCAACTTTAGAGAAGAGGTAATGATGCTTGTGTCCTTCATAAAGATACAAAGCATACTTTGTCTTCATTTTAGCAAATCTTTTTAAGCACGTCATATCCTGTCACTTTTTTAGTTTGAGGAGTTTTTTTTTTTTTCTTTGCCTTGCAGACAGCTTAGATTAATGAACAGCTCTGGATATGTACCAGTTTTACTCTAAAAAATGTTGGCAGGAATAATTCGTATAAAGACCAAAGMAAATGTTGACTTCATTTTAAAGTAAATGTCACATTCTAGTTTGAGGATTTATTCAAAAAATTTAGATTCATGAGGAGGCTATGGTAGCTTGGTGGTCAGTGYGGCGCTCTCATAATCCTGAAGCTGCCAGTTTAATCCTAGTGTTCTAACTTTGGTCATACAGAGTTTTGTTTCTGTGCCTATGATGTGTGTAAATTAGTGTTCAGGTAGCCAGCTGTGATTGGACCAGAAAACCAAGAAGCTGAACAAGGATTGTCTGCTTGATGAGAAGTGCTGCATACAGATGTTCTATGGACGTTTTTTCTTGTTTTTTGCCTATCCCAACCAGTCACACCTGACCCTCTATTCTCCATCAGCCAAACTAGTTTGTAAACAGTTTTGTGGGGGTGAACAAGAGCTCTACTAGTACCAGTATTGTCCTAATGTTCAGTTACTATTTGACCATGTGTTAAAATGGTCTATAAGACAGCAGTAATATTCACACTACTTTGTTTTTCTCAAACAACCACACAAATTGCACTTTAAATCAAATTTCACCTTGTTATACTGTAGTGTGAAAAAAGGGCACAAATGTTTTGCTTTTCTCTGTTGAAGGAAAAATATAGTTTTTCGGTGAAGTGCACTGAAGTAAAATTTGGGTGTGTCGTGTTCTCACTTACCTTTTTATTAAATCCTGCAGGTCATTTGTGTCAAAGTTGGTGAAAATATTTTGATTCATTTACAGAAACCTGTTTTGTAAACTGACTGTAACTTCTGTTCGTTGCTCMTTTGCAACAAACTTGATAAAATTCCCTCCAAGTTTCCATAAAATTTTGTGATCAAAAGACAGAAATGTAAAAATGGATAAGCAACACAAGATGTTATATCAACAGTGTTCCTTGAATAAAAACAATTTAAAACTAGAATAGGTATTGCTAACTAAATTGAAGGGTTCTGCATGCAAAGTAAACACAAAAATATGCCAACAACTAGTGTAAGACACTACTTTAATTACAGCAGAGATATTTAAATAAAGCAGTTTCATAGAAGACACAATGTCATGAAAACCTATTAAAGCATAAAAGATAAATTCAGCAATAATTTGTGACTCTTGTTTTAAGAAATAGGAATCACTGCAAACAAATCTAAAATAATATGCCTGTATTTATTTATTTATTGAATGAAGGACTAAGAACCAGGTCAATAGAAAACTGATGACTCAAAGATGATAAAACAAGATGTAAAAATATATTTTAATAAAGCAACATGTTTAATGTCATTTGTTTTATCTAACAGACACCTGCAGCACAGCTGCTGTAAAAAGTCTCRAGCTGAAACTTTGGTAGCTCATATGAGTCTGAAGAACATGATCTTTAGTGGTAGTGATACATTTTATGTTTTTGGCCACTGCATGTCATATTTTTTAACACTTGTAATTTGTAGACTATGCTTGAACCAATCAGGCCTTTAGAAATGGCGAGACAAATTTGACAAATTTTATGAGGCTTTAAATAATTCTACTGGTACTAAATCAAATGCTATAATTCCACTACTTGGTGTTCATTACATTTTGTTCCCGTGTCAAAAGCTGTTGAGTTACATTCATTTAAAAATTGGGTATTATGTTAACTCTAAGGGAAGAAAATACTCTATTGGGTAGCTTAAAATAAGCAAACGTCTCCTATAATGACTTTATAGTTTTGTTGTCGTGTTGGTGACGAATGAGACTGACGTTGAGAAACTCCAAGTAAATAGGCCGCTACAGTCTTCACACCATGCAGCCAGCCACTCATCAAACCCCACATCGTCTCTGCCACCATTGTTAAAGCTCCCGAGATAATCAAAGAGAAAGGTAACAGGAGAGCAATATCACCTTGACAACACTTCACACTCATTTATGTCCCCTCCATCTGTCTCCTCTTTTTTTCTCTTGCTGTTTTTGAATGAGACTCAGATTCTATATGTCTTATGTCATCATCTTTTCTTTTTAAACATTTTTTATCCCTCTCAATTTCAGAAAAACAAGCTTGCCAGTATGCCGTTCTTGTTGCTTGTGAACGTAGCCCAAGAAAAATAAAAACAAAGCAATGTAATCAAAACGGTGTTCTCAGCCTGCATAAGTAGAGAGTGAGAAAAGAAATGTAGGAAGGTGCATGTAAACACTTACATTAGGATGAGCTGTGGTGCAGCAAATTRGGAGAAGAAATTCACAGACTGATAAAAGCACAGGGAAAGAAAAAGCTGCATGAACAAAAGACACTCTGGCTGACTAAGGCTGCCCTTTTTCCTCTTTTCCTTGTTTTATTTTCAGCTGATTTAGTCTAGTTAGAAGATTCTCCATCCAGTCAATAGAAATAATTAATTGGCTGACCGCTGGAGAGAATGAAGAAAACAGCAATAATTGCTTTTCAGCTGTCAGGATTGGCTGAGTAGGCTTGCTGAGCAATACCAGTTTGGTACAAATGCCACAGCTGAAAGGGGAAATAGAATATTATTTAAATGTAGATACTAAAGTCAACTGAAATGGTTTATAGATTTCCTGACATTAAATGGCCAAGGTCTTCTGTGTAAACTGGGGTCTTTCAGTATGTTATACAAACTAGAATTCAGTGAACTTTGGTTTCCTGGTAGTAGTTGTGAKTAGTTTTATTACTGCACCATCAGCACTAACAGTTTAACCCTGTAGAGAACAATTAAAACTGTGGMTTAAAGATTTAATGTAAAGCATTGTTGCATGTGTTGTCACCTGTGGTTACATTTACAAAAGTGGTAGACATCACTAATCTAAAAAKTAGTTCCASTAGCCCTAAAACACTAACTCAAATATTTAAGTCCCCTAATTCTAAAGCAGTAATGCACTGAAAGCTTTAGCAAAAGCTAATTCTWAAGCACTAAAATAGATCAGTCAACCCATGAACATTCTTCAACAGACAACATGAGTCACATATTGATTGCCATGTTGCTCTCTTAATACTTATCATTGACATCCCACAGTCATTTTTGGGTTCATATATTGTTAATATATCATCACCTGGTGGATAAGTGACACACGTATGAACAAARYATGACAGYTTTCACCCTCAGCTGTTAACATTAATGTTGATCAGTAACATTTATAGACCTCAGTTAGTGCTTCTAAATTTAGCCTATAAATTTAGCAAGTGCTAATCCACTAATAAATTGTAAAATTTGCAAAASCCCTAAAGCACTAATCAGGAAAGTAGTTCCCCTATTAGTGCTTTAGGGCTTTAGGGGAACTGTGYCCACCACTGCATTTGTATCATCTGAATGTCAAACAATTAAGCATCAAGAACGTTTGATTTAAGTAACAGATTGTGCAACACTGTTCAGGGTTTTATCGTGCACTTTTACATTCTGGGTGGTATTTATGTGCAGACATTACTTCAATGCAATGACTGCACACAAATTGTCTCACCCAGAAAAGTGTAAATTGTTTAGCCATTACAAAAGAAAGAAACTTTTGGARCTAGATGGCAAACAAAATGCTTTGTTGCTTTCAATTCAACTATAAAGTGCAACATTTGTAATTATTTTGTATTCTATACTGCAGCTGTTTTAAAGCATGACAATGGTAGCAGAAGAAAGCTGAAGTGGATGGTGTAATAGAATGCTTGTAAAACTTTGCCACTAGAAAAGTAACTGGATGAAAAATTGATTGAATGCACAGCTTCATTCTGCAAATACAGGGAAGTTTTTTTATTCCAATTTTCTGTTTCTAAACCATCAAAGCCATATATATAAACAAGTGCATTCCTTTCTAATATTACTTTACAATCTAAGGGGTATTTGTTCCTTACTTTAGAATAGAAGAGTTTACGAAAAGAACATCCTGACAAAAGAGTGAGTGAAAAACTCGGGATCCAAAGTAGAAATCCCCTAGAACTAAAGTGAATCACTGATTCACAAGAATGAAATGTTTTATCTTTACAATACATTTTTAATTTGGCCATCTATGTTTTTGTTTTATTTATTTTTAAGCTTTATTTTACAGTGCCTCGCTCAGTTTTGGTTGTTTAAAGTGTGCTTTATAAATACTTGATTTGATTTCTGCATTACATTGAAGGGAACTTTATTCTGTTTCACAGATTTTTAAATGTACTTCACATATAATTATACATTTTTTATGTACTGTGATTAAGCTGTGAATAAATAGTAGTGTGTGTGCGCTCTGTTTTGAGTGACTTGTGATATGGGTCATCTCAGTACAGACTGTACTTTTGAGGGACAGTTTAGATAAAACACGATTCCCACTAAAAAATCAAAAAAACAAAGCCATTTTTTAAATCAGATTGCAGAACTTGTGTTAAGACCGAACTGCTTGGCAGGAAGGGCCTTCTTCCTTCTGTGTTTTGAGTCTCATCCTCGTATCACCCAGCATCACTGCTGGAAAGACCAGCTTGACCTCCTCTAAGTTCTTCCACAGTCAGCCAGTCTATCGTCCTGACRCTCCAGGAGATGTTCGGCTGCGGGTTTCCCTCAGCTGAACAGTTGAGAGTGAGCAGAGCCAGCCATCTCGACCACAGATTCTAAAAAAAAATCTATGACAACAGAAGCATCTGCAGGAGAGAGGAAGAGTAATCTGGATTCAGAGGGAGGAGTCGAGATTTAGAAGGAAGARTCAAATTTTTCAGAAAGAGGAGTCAGGATTCAGAGGGAGGCGTCAGGACTCAAACACAGTCAATCTCAGATGTAGACCACAAGAGACCATCTGAGCTTAGTGGATTAAGCACAGACAGGCTCATAACTGAATTGTGACTCACAGAGGATGTTCACTCCCCAAAGGGAGTGATTCAGTCAGAAGGTTTTGGATAAGAGCTATGATTTCCCAGTTCATGGCCAAAACTCCAAGACTTCTGTTTTGGTCCAGCTGTGTGCTGTGTAATACTTTGCAATTATATGTTCAAGTCTAAAATCTGAATTTATCTCATGGTTTCGTTCTCACCATGATTCTTTACATATCTTTATATGAATACAATGACAGTGGAAGCCCATTTGCAGAGACAAAGAAGACAAGAAGTCAATTTCCAAACAAAAACACAGAATTACTTTGGAATGCATCACAATACATGGAGTGAGAGAGTAGCTCTTATCAGAGCTACTGGCTGTCTGCCTTAAAAAAAATCCCACAGACAGTGCACTTCACTCACACAAATCTCAAAAACAGATGAGCCAGACAGTGCCTCTAACGTGGCACAGGGGTTATCACTGAAAGTCTGACTTTCTGAAACAGCCCTGACAGTGAGAGGGACATTGCAAAAAGTCAACTTTTATGAATTGTGTCCAAAAATACAAAACATTGCCTGCGTCTTGGCTCAAGCCTCTATGATTAGCTTTTGTCAAAGAAGATGAAACACAGCCAGAAAAAACAATGTGAGTTTAAATTTGGCCAAGTATATCTAACTGACTTGAATCCAACAAAGTAGAGCATTGACTGATTCTTCAAAAAGCAGCTGGAAAAAAAAAAGGATTTTGGAAGCTTTCAGGAATTTTCTGCAACTGTTGTATCCTCCACACTACCCAGAATTGAGTCTATCAAAACTAAATCTGAACACAAATGGGCTGCAAATACAAGATTTTATTTGCAAATCATGAAAGCGTTTCTACAAATATGAAGTATTAGGTTTCTACATTGTGCCGTTTAAGTTCAGTATATAAAATCTAAACCGAAACACTCTTGATTTTACTTTAACTCTCTTCAGTGACAAACCATTGGAGCCATAGCCTCAGAAGTTGTGCTGAGGAGCACCTGGCTCTGAAAGAGATGAAGGACAGATACACACAACCAATGGGAATTCACATTCATTCAACCAGGAGAGAAGAAATGTCAGCAAATGAACTCGGAACATCTGGTAAATGCCTGCACACGTGCTCTCCTACACACTGCTGTGTATCGTGCCTGTGTGTCCTTGGAAGACTTTCAGGCAAGCTGAGCTCTACTTGTTATGACTTTACTCTTCTGCAAATTMAAATCAGTTTAATTCACAAATAATAGACCAGATTACTTTTTGACACTGAGAATGCAAGTCTCTTCCAAAGATTATACACACTTAACAGATACAAAATGGCACATGTATCTAGTGAACAAAGAGATTCTTCGGACATGTAAGCAAGTGATGAAATTGGCACAAAAACAGGTCTGTTTTTGTCCAGATACACAGACAAAGCAGACACTTGAAAGGCAAAATTGATTTCACAAAAATCTGCCAATACCAATCAAATCCTAATGTATTTTTGCATTAAGTCTTGCTTATGAATCTTATTCACAAAATCTTTAGACTGTATACCAGTTTTTAATATTCTGTGAATTGATTAGATTTTTTTCCCCTCTCCTGACTTCATTCATTTGATGTTTCAAGTCTGAAGCAAATAGTTTTAGAGCTTGTAAAATATGTCAAGAGATCAGGACATTTTTGACATTTTTAAATACATTGTCAAACTAATAAGAGTGCTCAACTTGTTTGTTTTTTTTCTGTATATTCTTTTGCATCGATGAAGCCAAGCACAGATGTTTCTTTGTGCTGTCTTGTCAGCGTGCCGCTCCGGTGTGCTGTCTGACAGCACACTATAAAGGCTTCACACCGGAACACCTGTGCTTAGAATCCCTTGTGCCATTAGCAAATATTTTTTGTGCTTCTGAGCCTATTTTTAAGTGAGTAACTCATTTAAACCTTTAAAGCACTTGTTTTTTTCTTTATTTCTTTCTTCCAGTCAGACTCAATTGTAAAGGTATACAAACCTAATTTGTGACAAGATAACAAAAGTTATATATGTATCTACAGTTCTATGAATCCTGCATGACTGCAACAGATTCTCTGTCTCTTACTCTTGCATTTTGCGAGAAGATTCACAGTTGTTGACATTTGTTACATGATCAGTGCATGCTCGAAGGGAGGATTCAGGACTTTTAGCACTACCCTCTGGAGGGAAGAGATAGTATAAAAACATTTCAAGTAATGTTGTATATAGAATGAAGACTAACATGAGAATGTACCACATGTACACTCATTTTACATTTATATTCAGAGCAGGTCCACAATGATCTGAATATATGTCATAAATRGATAAAATTATTCATTCAGGTGTGTTTGCATCAATGCACTGCATGGTTCTTTCCTCCCATGCTGCTTAGTTTGACTATACAGGTGGTTGTGATCCACTAAGTGCAGGTTCTGAGCAAGTTTAAAGGCAGAGCCAACGATGGAGAGGGAAGAGAGAGGGAGKGGATGAGGATGAGGAGACAATAGAAGATTGAAAGACTGAAAGACTTAACACAGAAGCTGAAACTGGTTAGACAGCAAGCAGCATGAGGAATCGGTGTACCGCAGACACATGAACACTCACCTACACCATCATAACTTCTCAGTGGGCGCCTCGATGTAATTTACAGTGAGCAGGTGGGGAGGGATGTTCAATCTGGTTCAATTTGATGTGGCTTGCACTGGAGCGGGATGAGACACCACTCATTCCACTAACTGTTTGTGATCATTTTCGTATCTCGCACAATCTGTCTTTGAATCCAGAGCAGCATCCCCCCATCCCCCCATCTCCTCTTATCTCCATCTTACACTAACACCCAGTGTTGCTTTGTATAAAAAAGATCAAATGAACTCCCTTCATTTCAACCTCTCTTGTTGGCATTTAGGTAACTCTAAGAAAACTAGTCACCAAATTTCTGGGGACATATTTGACATATTTTTATTTAATAAGTCACTGAGTTTCTTTATGGTTTACTCAGCTGGACAGCCRGTTGACTAATTAAGCACTCACAGTCCTTTGTTATTAATTTTGACTTTTTTATAYGGTGATCATGTTATGAAACACATAACTGAGACTAACCGTTATTTAATTTCCAAAAAAAAAAAAAAAATTATGAGTCATAACCTGCTTTGTGCTGAAGACAGATCATAGCTTGACTAATGTATGAAATTACCACAGCATCTCAAAGCCATTAAAACATGGTTCATTATACCAATAGCCAA
>NW_013952497.1:850719-856524 GCF_001266775.1 Austrofundulus limnaeus
CCCCCAGAGACGAGGTCTAACCAGTCTGAAAAATCCACACCAATTCCCACTGATTCACCAAGGAGGAATTCAAGCCTTACCTCTGCATCTCCCTCTCACCACGTCTCTCATCCCCCCTGCCCTCCCACTGCCTGCTTGTCTCCTCACACATTGGGCTCAGGGAGTGGCCCCTCTTTTCATCGCCATTCCTCAGCTGTGCATGAGATCACGGAGGTTTGTAACGTGGACCAGAGAGGTTGTGAGGACCCTGATATGGACCCTGAAAAAACAGAACACCTGCTGCACAGTTTGGAGCAGAAACTAAAATACATGGCAAGCAAAGAGAGCACATGTAAATATTTATATATTCAACATGCAGTCAACATATTATCTCATTGTAAAAGTGACCTATAAACCCTGAGCGATAATGTTCTTTGTCTTTACAAAGGTGCTCATGCTTTTGACAGGGGAAACAGTGAATTTCAAAATCAGCCGGAAAGTCATTTTGAAGATCCTATATGGTGAGTAATGTACACCAACAAACAAAAGCCATGGAAGGCAAGAATAAAAACAGTCATTTGACACTGATTTATTTATTTATATTTATATTTTTGGCAACAACAGAAATCTAGAAATAATAGCCTGTGTAGATAGTTCTTTTTTTTCATTAAATGGTATTGAAAGGGTTGCCAGATTGTCATCTTTATGAAATATTAAGTCCAATAGGTGCGACAATAAAACTTGATAATTCAGGATATTCATACATATCCTCTTAAAAGTTAAACTAATGTTATTTCAGTAGCAGTTATTAACTAGCTCGATTTTAGCTTTGACTTCATCCATAGGTACTAATGTTCTGTTTAATATGTAGACAAGTGTAAAAGTCAGAGAGAGTAAATCGTTTTTTTTTTTATTTCTAGTTTATAATAAATACTTGGAAAAGTGTGTTAATTGTTTTCTGATGTGTGGATGTATTAAGTCTAATCTACTGGAGTTCTTGTGCTCAGAAAAGCTCTGTTAATATAATTTTTTCAGATATGCAGTAAAACAGTTAACACATTTAGAAAGAAAGAGATAATGTGCWCAAGACAGTATATTGCATTCAAGCTTACACAAATAGATGACCTTAAAGTAACTACTTAGGTTAATGATGTTAACTTGTTTCTTGTTTACTTGTTGTTCATACAGAAGCAACTTTATAGTTTTCACTTCAATCTAATGTCTGGCAAGTCGACCATTCAGATTTTTAATGCCAATTTTAAGCATTTGTTTACAAAAAAAAATGTTTTTACAACTATTTTTATGTAGAAAAGTCATGTGACTAATGCACTGCAAAAACATGCCATCATAATAATTCACACAGTAAATCTACATCAGTTAAATTGGTGTGRTTTAGTACAGAAATATGTTTTTGACATTTTTTTTTTCTGATTACTAAGACTGCAGTTGATACAGAGAGTTAGAAYATACAGCATTTTGTTGCCTGGCATTAATACAAACTCCCAAGTATTTTAACTTCATCATAATATAATGCAAAGCAGGAGATTGTTCTCCTGAATGTTTAAATAAAACATTAGGAGCACCGGCAGGTCCATTATCCTGTATCTCCTCCGTGTGTTTCAAACATGRTCAACACCTTCTTTCACATGTCTCTGTCTTCTTGTTTTCATTTTTATCATATCAAATATGGCGGTCGTCTTTTGTTCTGCTAAGGCCTCATAATCATCAATATGTCAGTTTCAAATGAATGTCTCACATCTTGGCACTGACTAATGATGAACTATATCAGCTGAAGTGTCCAGCTGATACATTCCACAAATGTTTCTAGAGCTAATTCTGCGAAGACGCCGTCTGAGAGTAATTACAAAAGGCTTATCACATCTGTTGATTAACCATGGGCCAGTGTTTGGGTGATGAATATGGAGGATGTCTGTCTTTGATCTTTGAATTTGGTCTTGCTGTTGCAGGGGCGGGGCCAGCAAGGAACAAAATGAAGAGGAGGCGGCTGCAGAGAGAGACCGACTACCTTGAACCATCCCCACTCCCAGGTCCCACACATACCAGTTGTACTAGAGAATAGAGCAAAAACAGAAGTTACGCAAAGGAGCATAAATAGTTTTCATATGTTTGTTTTATTCTAAAGCGATTTGTTACCAAACTCCTCTTGCATCAAAAGGGAAATATCCCGTGAATGTAGTTCAAAAATCTAGCTGAAAACGGAATAAATACTTTTTGCTGTGTCATGTTTTATATGTGTCCCCTGTTTCTTTGCACCGTGTTTATGTTAGTTTTATATGAATAGTAGCTGCAAGATGCATGCCAGTGGATGGATTAGCTGAAGGCATAAAACAATGTGACAGGCAAAGGATGAGGACGGGAAGGGAGGTGACATGAAGACAAATGGTGTCTTTGCCTTTTTTTTTTTCTCAGCAGGAATATGCTCGAATCCCTTGGACTCTGTGTTTGTGTGCAGGTTCCCTTTGAGACGTGAGTTAAAGGACATACTTTGAGGGACAGTTGGTTATGGTGCCTGGTTTTTTTTTCCTACAGGGCTTTGGGAGAACATTTTTCTCTGTTGTCACCACTTTGTTTCTTAATAAGGTTAGGGTGGCACTGGATCAGGTCAGACTGTCTACACACGCACACAGGCGGTCTTAGCTCCTGTGGGTGATAAATTATGTTTGGAAGGTGGGGGGGGGGGGGGGGGGAAGAGGAACTGTGCCATGGTCACTGTTGCCGTTTCTGTGAGTGTGTGTGTAGGAGTGGGGGAAAAATAAACGTGATTCTGAAACAGGTTTGTTATTTTCATGTTGAATGTGCAAATGCTCTGCTGCTGGGTGCTGGTGAGTATGTTCCTCAGTTCTGCTGTTTCCCATTATTCCCCCACAGTCGCTGCTGATCTATCATGGCTGCCACCTTCCACAGCTGAGATCGCAGCCCAACATTCACCACTTTATCTCCAACTGATATGCATTTGAGGATCAAACAATGACAATGAGGTAGAAAATCACACTTGCAAGTCACGGCAGAGCACCTCGGAACTGGAACTCAGTAGCTGCAAACTTTTCAACATTTCAGATTACTTTGTGAACTGCATATTGTGTGCTCATGCTGAATGCGAGTCACCACACTCTTTACTTYGTAACTGTGAAGGTATATAAGGGCATTTTTTTTTGTCCTGACGTTAATCGCTCGAAGCAGACAGCAAAAGCCCTGTAATCCAACAGCAATTACCACAAGACTGATTGATGGCACAGGGACAGACAGAGAGAGACCGAGTAATAGACAGGGAGAGAGAGGTGAAAAGGTAGATCTTTGTTATTGTGTCCTTCACCGAGTTTATCACTTCATGTTTAGGAGAGGAAAATAACAGAGACATAAATCTGATGGATATCGAACCACTAGTCTGAGTTTAAACAACTCTGAGATCTTCGCAGTCCATTCCTCTCTCACTCTTTGCCTCACTCACAAATACAATCGCACACACACTCACACAGGCATGCAAACAGGCTAAGGGAGAAGAGAAGAGGTGACCTGTGTAAGATTTGCAGGTGTCTGTGATGCTGTTGACACTGTCAAGACAGGGAAACAGGAGACTGACTTTTAACTCCACTATATTGACTGAGCCTTTTACTTTTTTGAAGTTTTCTGAATGTGTTGCGGGGACACTGACTCATCTAATGTGCTCAGTCAATAAAACATTTTTCAACTTCTTATTTTCTTCTTTTCCCAAAGATAATTTTGGATTGGTTTAGATTTTTTTATAACATCGTGTAGCAAGACTCTGAGCTGTACTCGCTACCTGTCCAGGGTAACCCTTACAATCATTTAACATTCCTGAAATATCAAACTTTGTGTTTACACTGCCAGAACAAGACACATGTTAAGCAGATATGTGTTGTTTATGTTACTGTTTAAAGTAAATGATTAAAATCAATCACAAAATATAAAATATAAGATCAATTAAGCAACCACAAATTATCCAACAGATGGATGGATGGATCTTGTTGCAATTTACTTTAGGAATACAACGAAAGGTACATGTGACATATTTGGGACAAACGTAATTAAAGGTAGTTTTCTACCTTTGCTTATACAATAATCTTACTTATGGGAATAGTCTCCTTTATGTTTTGTACCCATAAAATGTGCCTTTTTCTACATTTTCACACATTAGGAGTGCTGTTTAGGTTCTGTTTTTTTATTTTATTTCAAAGTTAAGATATTAACTGTGGAATGAGATAACATAAAGATTCTGCTTGGACCCGTGAAAGACCATTCAGGGTATTGCCCACCTGTTGCCTGTTAAGTGAAAACACTCCACAGGTTAAAAATATTAGTGAGAATGAGTGACAAAACAAATATTTTAGGGCAGTGGTGCCCAATCCTGGTTCTCAAGGGCCAATATTCTGCATGTTTTAGTTTTTCCTGCTCCTCAGAATGGCTTCAGGTTCTGCAGATACCTGCTAAATCACTCATCCATTCCAAGCAGATGCACAAAGCAGATTTGAGATTAATTCAGCTTTGACATGCCTGATTAATGAAAGAATGATTTAACAGACAACAAATTTGACAAGCAGGAAAACAACTGAAACATGCAGGATAGTGGTCTTCAAGCACCAGGAATGGGGGACCACTGTTGAAGGGCAATTTTAATCTAGGATCTTGTTTTCCTCTTTCATTCATGGTGCTGGCCTAAAAGGATAGAACAATGACAAATTTCTAGTGTTAGTTCAAGATTTTTTTTTCATTTTTTCCTTTTCTTTGCAGAACTACTGTAGTTGCAATATTCACATTCATCAAGACATGACCTTGTCCTCTATTTTAATAATTGCCTTTCCTGTTTTTTATTATTAAAATAATCTACTTCCTGTAAATATTTTGCTTCACAATTATATTAATGCTCAAAAGCATTGGATATTGTTTGTTCTGAAAAAGCTTTTTTTTTTCTTTCTGGTGAAGTGCCACAGAATTCAGATTCAAATGATTCAAGGTAAAGTTTATGCTTTATGTCATCAACTATAGCTCTTTTCATGCTATAATTGCACCGTATCTATGGGGGAAAATAATACATCTTTAGTTACAGCTGTTTTTCTTTGTTGATTCACCCAGACAACACATAGATTATTCACAGCCAAGTTGGTGTGTGCTTACACACAGCAAGCAGGTATTTCAAAATGAGCCCAGTGACAACAGCACTGTTGGTTTGAACTGCATGTTCCAAGATGCCAACAGTTTTAGACAGCCATGTGACTAAAGTTGCCATTTCAGAGCATCTCACCTTTTGTATTATAATTTTATATTATTTACCCCGACTACAAAAAAAGCCCACCAGTTCTGTTTTCAATGGGACAATATGACGAGACAAAGCAACAATCTTGAAAATGTCTGAAAATGGTCTTTGCTGGGATTCTTTGAGAAAGTTTGAAGTGTTTTTTAAAAAAAATAAAACTTTGAAAAGTRAGTCACCTGGCCTTTTTAAACAACCACAAGCTAAGCAAAAGTGATTTATTTGAAAGCTCAAACCTTTTGAGCCAGAACAAACTTGATTTTCCTCTTTCTTTTTATTCAAAATTTTAAGGATAAGAAACAATGCACCAATCTTCCTTAAAGGGCCAATATTATGTGTTTCTCAGGCATATATTTAAATACTATACCATAATAAAGTATCCATGCCACCTTTAGCTGTTAGTAAAATGCTGTTTTTAATGTTTAAATAGAAAATAAACTTATCTTCTCATCACTTCCTCTTCTAAACGCCTTGAAATTGGCCTCTGTCTCTTTAAGAACCACCTTCCACTTTGCCCAAATCAGTGCACGCGGGGG
>NW_013952497.1:856599-862996 GCF_001266775.1 Austrofundulus limnaeus
TCAAAGGGATTTTTAATCCAAAAAGAGCTTCACTGAGTGAGAAGTAATGTTGAGAGCTCAGCAGACAGTTAGGTTTCAATTTCACTTTCACCCGAGAGCCTGCAGGAGTCATAGGCGGGGTAGGGGGCAGGGAGTGTGCTCTGCCATGAGGAAGTTCGACTTAAAGACACGTCCCAGAGGCGTTTCTGGTCCCCACCTGTCATTTTGTTCCTCAGCATGGCTTTCTAAAAACACTGCAGGATTTTTCAAACATGCATGATTGAGTCAAAGCAAGGCTTTGGGCATGTTATTTTTTTATGAAAGTATAATATTATAACATGAAATAAAACTCAAAAAAGTTGATTTTACATGATATTGCCACTTTAAACTTATACAAAGTGTATACTTTACAAAGCAGGTTGTGTTTGTGACTTTATTTTATTTTCCACATGTTGCCCAGCAGTAATGGACCTTTTGTTTTTCTTGTTTTTCACTCTTCCTTCATACTAAGTAGATATGTCATTCACGTAATCTTTCTTATTACATGTTCTCTATTTCTAAACATTGAATAACCCCTTTTTAATTTATATTAAATAATTGGTCCTGATTTACTCGCACCTCCTCCCCATCTCAGTGTTCTAAGATTCTTCTGCCCAAACGTCTTTAAGGACATGGGAAGGGAACAACTTACAGACCAACAAAGCAGCAGTTTGGCATAATTATCTTTGCTGAAGCAGACTATTTAATGTTCAGTTTGCTGGAGTGCTTTTCCAGAAGATGGAGCACTGAGGTTCCTTGTGAGCATGCTTTAGCGCTGGTCTGAAATGCTGTATATTTCTTTTAAAAGGAGGAAAAAGTGATTTTAATGAACCTACAGGAGGGAAACTGTTTATTTATTTAAGATATAGGATGTTTTTGATAAAATTATGACCACTGTTACATCTCTGAGATTTTAGTATTCTTGTTATGTTTGYCTATTGATGCAGGAAAAGCTCAATTACCACATATTCACCCTCACCCATGGCAGTGTGCAAGGAATTAGGAATTGAGCATCAGTTTTTAAAGTTTCCCTTCTCTTCAAGTATGCAAACTACATCATTGCAGTATGAATAAGTGGCTTCTTTCCTTTTGAGGTTCTCAGGTTGGAGGCAGATGTGGCTATCTAATCATGTCCCATGTTGTCTGTTTGAGCCCTGCTGCCTCATTACAGGAAAACGAAGCAATGCCTTGTCTGTCTTTGTGAAATAAAAAAAAAAACCTCATAGCTACTTAGTTTGTGCTGGCTGCTCTGTGTATCTGCCTTATTATTCCCTAGTAGTGAATAGATGTAGCATCCCAGTGTAACACAGGTGCAGGATAATGGGCAATCTTGTTTTTGCACATGCAGTACGAACACCAAAATTCATGAGTTGCAGGTATTTTAGAGGATAGCTTGATATACACCAGGATTCCACTTTTCAGTAAACACAAACCCCTGCTTCGTGGACGGCATTGCTATTTCTCCATGACTTTATCCCCACTGTGTTCTCCCATGTTACAGTCAACCCAGCTTTGACTTAGTTGCGGCTGGTTATGACTTTCAAGGTTACAGCCTCATTTATGCTTCAATGACCCCATACGCTCGAGACGGAAGTATTGTATGCCCTGGACAGAAAGTTCAGGATGAGGAAGTTATATTGGAGGGGAGGAGAGCAGGAGATGAAGTGAGAAAATAAGAAGAACAGAAAGCTTGTGGAGGTAGAGGATAGAAATTAAAGAAAGGTCAACAGAAGATGAGAAAGAAATGGGGTGATACTAAGAGTACGAATGCTAGCTGAATAAGGAAATGTATTTTTCACTCTACTCTCTACTTTACAGGTTTTCCCTATATCTGGCTCTGTTCTCCTCATGTCCTTTTACACCTATTTCGTCACTCCTCCTAAAACCATTTCGTCCTGATTACTCTTCTTTAGTCCTCCGTCTTCCCACCGTCTCCGTGGTTTCCTCTGCTAGACGTACTGTATCTCCTCTTCTTTCCCCCGTTTTACGTGCGCCTCATTTTAGCCTCCCTCCTTTCCGTTCCTGTCTTCCTCCGAGGAGACAGAGAAAAAGGTGACGAATGCAAGGATTCGTCCCCACCCCCTTCAGCCCTGTAGTGGTCCGGGTGCTCTGGTTGAGCCACCAGGCCCTGCTGACAAATCGATACATCACTATAATTGATTCTGTCAGGTCTCAAAGTGTTTAATGAGACCCCCCCCCCTTCCCCCACTTCCAACACACACCTTCTCCCACTAGCCCTTGGCGCAGTCCAGTTTAATGGTTAATGGAGGTATCCATGTGCAGTGAGGTGCTGGCGGTGGTGGGCGAAGAAAAGGAGCCTGGGGAGAAGACAGGAGAGGTGAGGAGAGTTGTGGGGAATGGAATTAAAGGTGTTGAGGGTTAATCAGAGAAGTTCTCTAAGGTGACAGCTTGGTCCAGCTGKTTAATTAGGACTGGTAAAGGCTACGGGAGATGCAAAATGTGTGCGGCCTCGGAAGAGAAGTTGTCTTTGACATCAGCGGAAAGCAAGTGCGTGTTAGTAAGTGTGTGTCTGATGTGCTCTCTCCTTGGCTACTTCTTAGTTGGTTCCAGCCTCCATCGGCAACAGTTAACCTGTTGGTTACAGTTTGATGGATTACATCCTGATTCACAGTTCTGTCTTTGCAGCGGAAAAACCAGAGTGACAAGAACGAGCATGAAGCAGCGAAGAACCGACAGTTTTAAGRAGAGCTGCATTAAAGAGGCGAGGCAGGTTGCAGAATTGGGAAATAAAAAAAGATGACAAAACAGGAGGGGGGGGGGCTTTCAAGCCAAATATGTCGGCAAAGAAAAGGGGCTGAAACACAAATGTGTTTTCCAGTTGAGAGAACGCAATAGGCCAGAGAGCGGGGGAGAAGGCAGGCAGTGGGGTGATGTAGTGTAGATGTCAACCTCAGCTCGTTTTTCTTGTGTGTGTGTCTACATGGTAGGGACGAAGGAACCTTACAGACAGTGAATCATTAATATCAGCAGCCTGTAAGACACTAATGAATAACACAGGAATTTATTGCTGCTCTCCTCTTTACTCCTCACACGCTCTCCCTTATCCTTCCCTCTGCACTGAATTTGTTTCCTCTGCATTTAATGAGAAACACCTGTTGGAGCTTCTGGTTAGCCCCCTCCCCTCCATTTCCCAAACTGCCCCCACCAAAATACAACAACAACAACAACAAAAAGAACCTAAAGAAACACACACACACACCTCACCAACACACGTGCACACAAATGTTCCTGGCCCAGTACTTCTCGTCTCTGTTTCTGTCTGTTTGCATTGTAAACCTCCTACCTTTGGTTTAATKTGTGGGGCTCATTACCTTCCTCCTGATGATAATGAATGATGCTGGTCTACACGACAGCAGCATTAAACCAATTTGATTTGCTTGTTTTTTTTTAATGTTTTCTGTTAAACTACACTCCTTTTTAAATTTGTGCATTTTACGTTTCTTCTTTTCATTTGTTCTTATTATTACTCCGATGATCCGTCCCGTGCTCACAGCCTCCTTAACTGTGTTCACTGTTATTAGTTCCTTGTTCTTAATCAAGGCTTCTTTCAMGTCCTTTTTTCCCAACCCTATTTTCCGTGTTTCATTTTAAACAAATGATGTCATGCACTGAACACCCAACATGCAGCTGTAGTTAATRGCAAAATCAATAAAACAATCATCACAACGCGTTGTTAGTTTTATGGTGACAAGGGTAAAGATGGGTGATAGTGTAAAAAATAAGTTTATTTCAGATAATGATGAACGGAGTAAAAGGACAACCTTAAGCTGACTCCCTATTTAAAGAAAATCAGAATAAAAACAATTTCTGAAAATAAAGAAAGAAATACTGTGCTGTTGAATAACAGCTTTAACAGTTAATAAGCCAGAATAGATGTCAAATACTTTTGACATCAAACCATAATGCACAAATAAAGAACTAGAAATCTGACAATCAGCAGGTTCCTTCCAGTAAAAAAAATCTTGTTCAAAGTAAAATCATTTTCCAAAAAAAAAAAAAAAAAAAACCTTTTAGGCTTTTTTTTCCCACTTCAAGCATCTGTTGAGATAGAAATGCAGAACAAACAAAACAGTAAAAAAAAAAATACCCATCCCAGGTTACGGTAATATAATAAAATGTGAAAAATTCAAGGAAAGATTCAGAGCAAGGCTAATGATTCTTTTAAAAACAACTGTAGCCCATTTCATCATTTGACGTTTTTTTTTTTTGTTATTTACAACACTGAATTGGTTCAGCACGAGTGAAATTTAATGGCAGCAAGGTCACAACAGTTTGGAACAACTAAAAAAAAACACCTTAAAATGTCTTTGTAGTTGTTGTGTAGGGAAMGTAAAAATAGATACTGTATGTGGGAAGAAGGCTGCACATTTTTCTAAAACAAAAGTTCCACTTTAGGTTTTTTTTGTTAAAAAAGTAATAATAAAAGCAYATTTTGCATCGGAGGTAGATTTGCTAAAAAAAAGATTAAATAAAATAAAAAAATTAAGTCTGTTTTGTAAACATCCCTGTCAGTGAGAACTGAGCCTTTGTGCTTTACTACACAACCACAGTAAGCAGACTGGCATGTTTTCTTGTTTTATTTTTATTACTTACATTTTGTGATGATGGGCAATGCCTCTGTCTTTGTGTGTGGGTTTGATCCCCGGTTCRGACCTGGGGTCTTTCTGTGCGGGGTTTGCATGTTCTCCTCGTGCTTGCGTGGGTTTTCTCTGGGTACTTCAGTTTCCCCCACCCCCAAAAACATGTACAATAAACTGGCTTCAGGCCCAGGCCGCCCTTGGAAAACAGATCTGCAATCTCAATGGAATTTGCCTGGTAAAATGTCGGTAAATAAAAATAAATAAATACATTTGTCTGTCTGTCAGGTAATAAAGTAACTTTCTTTGAGAGTGTGTGAAAATGTTTATCCTTTTGAATGTCAGCAATTAATTTTAGGACTCACAATCTAATATGGCTGCCATAAGCTAATTTATTTTAGAAATCACCAAAAAAATGTTATAACCACACTCTTTTTGATGTTGAGTAACAATTTGGTGTATTCGTTGAGTATTATCCWAAAGTGTTGAGTGCTAACCATCCATCCTTTATTGATACCCGCTTCTTCCTTTTAGGGTCACTGGGGTCACTGGTGCCCATATCCACCAGTCACTGTGCAAGGAGCGGGTACACCCTGGACAGGTCTCAAGTCCACCACAGAGACACACATAGAGACAAATGAGACAACCATTCACTTTCACCTAGGGACAGTTTAGAGTTACCAATTAACCTAACAGTCATGTTTTGGAAGCCGGAGTGCCCAGAGAGATCATGTAAACTTACCCAGAAAGGTCATCGGMCTGGGATTTAATCCGGTGACCTTCTTGCTGAGAGGCATCAGCTCTACCAACTGAGCCACCTTAAGGGCATCTTAAGTGTTAACAAAAATATTTTTTAAATTAATTAAAAAATTTCAAATGATTTGTCTTTTTTTTATTTTTTTATTTATGGCATCCAAAGACGGCAGGATATGTAAATTCCTAGGAAGGCTTTTATTTATTTATTTATTTGGTGGGGGTTGATACATCTGTTTCCAAATCACTACGTTTGTATAAACTAAACTTAATATAAAATAGCATGAGACTTACCGTATTTATTCATGTATAATACGCTCTCAAGTATAATATGATCATCATTTTTGAGCTAAAAAGGATTAAAAATCTTATCAATAACCCGTGTATAATACTACTCCCACACTTTATGGATAATTGTTAGGGTTAAACTTATAGTATTCTACATGAATAAATGCAGTATGTCTTTTTTATGATAAGGTTGAAGATCCCACTCAGTACATGAGGCAACTGAGCATTTTGTGTGTGAGGCTAACATCGTTATAGCAACTAAAACAACAGGTAAAAAAAAATATGAAGGTGTACCTAAGTGGTTTGAGGTCAAGTTGTGGGCAGATATCCATCCATCCGTTTCCTTTACTTTTTTATGACTCACCATATGAGCCATTTTCTAGTGCTAGATTTGTGTTGTTTGCAGATATTTAATGCTTTATGCAGCCAAATTTATGCTCTTAGATGTATAAAATGTGCAAAACAATGTGATTTATCAATTTGCTTTTCCTGCTACTGTGATGCAGCTGCTGGTGAAAGTGGAAAAAAAGGCAAATGTGTATGTCTTTATAAAAAAAGAAACATTTACCTTCCCCCCCCCCCAACACTGATAAATATTCGAGTCATTCAAATTTAATTTCCATGTGCAAATTGACCGGATGCTTTTTGTATTATTGTGACGACTGGATTTACCATTTGAAATGCAGGTTTTCTTTTATGATTTGTTAATTTATTTATTTACATTTTTGGCTGTTTTTTTG
>NW_013952497.1:865452-875196 GCF_001266775.1 Austrofundulus limnaeus
ATATAATTTAAACAAGTGTATGGTGGCGCAATAGTTAGAGCTACTGCCTCTTGGCAGGTAGGTTGCAGGATCACCTCCTGGCTTGAAGCCGGTCTTTCAGTGTACTTCTGTGTTTTATCACAGGTAAACTGSTTTCCTTCTGCAAAATGTGCACGTTAGGTTAGTTGAACTAAAACTTGTTCCTATGTGTGAGTGACAATGATTGACTTGTTTGTCTCWRTGTGGCCCTGTGATGGACTTATGACCTTTTCAGGGTGTTCCCTGCCTCCCACACAGTGATTTCTGGACAAAGGCACCAGATCCCATGGGGGGAGCGAGTGAAAATGATGGATGTGTGGACAAATTAGTTTACAGTGAGAATCTTCTGTGAATACATTATGAACACTAAGTATCTCAATGTTTTGAACAACCCACATTTTAAAAAGAATATTTTATTTTGGTCCAGATTGATAAGCTAAAGACTAATTTTGCGGGGAATGGCTCTTCATGATTATTTGCAAGTGTAAATTGCAGAAGCAGCTAGTTGTAGCTCTTCTGATRCGGTCTGAGGCACTTCTTGAAATAAAATTGTAAAATTTACTATAAATAAYGTGCAAATTTTGTAAATGTTTAGAAAATAGTTTTTTAGACTGTAGTTTTCAGACTGTACTCCACTTTTTCTGTTTCTCTCAAACTAGCCTACCTCATCTGTTAAAAAAAGATAACGAAAAACATTTTTTCTGAACTGAGGTAAACGGGTGTCCATAGCAGTTTACAATTATTTGTCCACAGAGGCCCGCTCAAAAAAGAAAAAAAAGAAATTAAACTATCGCGTTAACATTTCTAAGTAAATTGATTTGAAACATCTGTTATTGGACTCTGAAAATAAAACATGAAAAACTTGGACGAGCCCACACAGAAACGTTCTGACCGGTCTATCTGAACCCAGGACGTCTTTCGCTGCAAGGCAGTGGTGGTTAGTGCTCAGCCACCATATCAACTTCAAAACACCAGAGTCAGAATGTAGCCAGAGGTGGGGATGTAGCTGAATGTTAAACAGAACACAGTCTTTGTAGTTTGCCGACCATGAGTGTAGTTGAACATAAAAAGGTTATTTTGTGTTTTATTGTGAGCACGATCTGATGCATCCCTATGTGGGCCAGCCAGTTTAGTGTGTGTCTGTGTGTGCGCGTATACAGATCTGTTTGGAGCAGCACTGTGTTAAGGCTAAACACACTTAAGGCTAAGCAATCAGTGAGTRAAGTTTCCCCATTGCTGTCATTAAAGCTCCACATAAAAGCTTAAGCTGCTTTTATCCTTTCAAGGAATAAAGGGAGAATGTCAGCACATAATTAAATTAGATGAAAGGAGGGGAATTAGAGGCTTCCTCCTCTTTAAACACAAATGACTTAATCAGAACCTTGGGCTAAATGAGAGACAGACGGCTACATGATGATGAGGAGGATAAACATCCTTATATATTTTTTGTTGTCTCACTCATGGACATCTTTTCCTTATCTTGTCTGCAGACATGGCAAACAAATAATGCCTTCTTTCCATCAATTGTATGTAATAATCCCCCCAAAAACAGTTTGGTCCTCGTTGAACACCCAATCTCTAAATTACAAATCCAAGATAAGGAAAAAGTAATGAAGCATTGAAAACTGTAATCTTTGGGGCTGAGCCTGAGTCTGACAGTAAAAACAACATATAGTATAATACAAAAGTAGATCAATTTATAAAATACTTTACATTTTTTTTAATATATTATTTATTACTGTTACAGAAGGTGTGCCATTGGGAGTTACCTAAGGTTTTCATACCCTTTTACACCTTTTAGAAATTAAAATTTCACATTTTTACAAAAGAATGAAACCATGTTTTTTCTTTATTTTTTCACTTTTAAATTTTTTGTACTTCAGATAAAAAAAAAACACTTACAACCTATATATATTCTAGTTTTCAACACTGTGTATGAACCCTAAACATTTGTATTGACTTGATCCTTACTTGGCAGACAATATGCAGTGTCTCAGTGTGGAGCTAGTGATCTGGGTTATTGCTACTTCTATCTATCTCACTAGCAATGCTGGAACTTTTAATTTTTTTTAATTTTTGTACAAAACAGATGCTTCATTATAGCTAAAAAGCACTGCAAACAAGGAGCTTGCTGCTTGTCCAAATGACCAAAGGTAATTTTATGTCATCTTGTAGTTTGGAAAACTTTACTCTGCAAGACTCTGCCGTAGAGCTAGAAATGATATGTTTGACTCCTTTTAAAGAGCCATTCAAAAGAGTCAATCTTTGAAACGGTCAGTTATGTGGTACGGCAAAAAAYGTTTGTATGTCACCCATGTAAGCGCATATTGATGTTTGGCCACACTGCTGCGGCCAGGCAAAGAGGGGCTGTGGCATCTAGCAAAGGAGGAGCATATTATGTGAAACATGAGGAAAAAAAAGACCAGCTCACAAGTGTTTGTGACCCAGTCCTCATTATTTATCATAAAGAGCCAATCAAATGGTTTTTATTGTTTGTGAATTTCACATCTCTGCATGGAACACAAGTCTCACACACTTGGCAGTGGTTTTTGTAAGCTGATTTCTATCTGAACGAGCAATTAGGCTGGTCAAAGTCAGATTTTTAAATTTTCATCACCCGTGTTCTGAAACATGAACTACAGGAATGGGGAGGATGAACTACAGGAATGGGGAGGAACCTTAAAATGTTCCTTCTTATCCATATGGCCACATTTTTTGTTGTTTATTCAAATATACACTGCATTATTTCACATTCACTTTTTTTCATATATCCCTAAAATATTATCCTATGTTTGTTTTATAAACTGCTTAATTTTTTTCTATCTCTCTCTCTCAGCAGATTATGTTCAGCAGATCTACTCCCATGGCTTTTTCTAGTAAAATAAACTATAATCCTGATTTCAGCATTTGCAACATGATGAATTTCAAAAGCTGGAAGCTGTTTGAACCTCGTGTATGAACTCTTATTGATTAGAATTAGGAATTCCATCACTCCAGATATTGATGTTTTGCATCATGCTCACACTTGGAGAATAACAGTTTATTTTTGTATTATTCATACAAACAAGGTTTTGAAGGCAGGTGTGATGCAAGAGTGTATCAGAAAAAAAAGCGAGAGGCTTTGTGTTCTCCTGTATTGTGAGGGAAAGATTTTATTCTGAAACTAAATTCACCAATGAATTGCAATACACTCTAAATACCAAATATTTTTATAGAACATTTTTGTTTTGTGAGTTAAAAAGTTTGTATTTGTCAAAAAAAAATGTTTCATGCAGTTAAACTTTTTAAATAACTGCAACCCATTATCAATGACACTTGTACAAATTTCACAAAGATAAACTTAAAATTTCTCACAACTTGTGTCTGAATAGAAAAAAAATGGGTTTTGAGGAACAGATCAATTTTAGGAGTTATTTTTTTTAACTGCTTACTCTTAGAAGTAGCTGCCACATTTTTCTGACTTGAACTTTGAGGGTGCATAAGTGTCAGACGACCTTCATGCTGGATGATGACCCATCTGTATGAACTATGTACTCTGCAACCTAACTATTTGAATCAAGCAGGATCACAGTAAAAATAGAAAACTATCAGTGTGAATGCAACCATGATGCTACTATTAGGGGTTGATTTATCAATGATTAGTACATATAAAACAACGGTCAAAGTTATTAGTGCATGCAAAGCTGATTTAGTAACGGTGCATAGCAATGATTGCATTTGTCAGATTAGAATAACTTTAACCTGTGGAAAGGTAGAGATAACAGGGAGGGAAGTAGTGGTGGGCACAGTTCCCCTAAAGCACTAAAGCACTACTAATAGGGGAACTAATTTCATAATTAGTGCTTTAGGGCTTTTGCAAATTTTACAATTTATTAGTGGATTAGCACTTGCTAAATTTATAGGCAAAATTTAGAAGCACTAACTGAGGTCTTTAAATGTTATTGATCAATGTTAAAGTTAACAGCTGAGGGTGAAATCTGTCACATTTTTTCATACATGTGTCACTTATCCACTTGACAATATATGAATTTATATAAGGCGGGGAATGTCAATGATAAGGCTTAAGAGAGCAACATGTGGCTCATGGTTGACTGGGTTATTTTAGTGCTTTAGAATTGGCTTTTGCTAAAATTTGCAGTGCATTAGTGCTTTAGAATTGTGGGACCTAAATATCTGAGTTAGTGTTTTAGGGCTAGTGGTACTATTTTTTTAGATTAGTGCTGCCCACCACTGGAGGGGAGGATGAGCAAGTTATGACCTTATCACAGCCTGCCGCTGTACTACTGTGTCAGTGCAAAATTAGAAAAAAATCTTTGTAAATTACGGACAATCTGTACAACTTGATGTGTATACTACCCATTACCTCCCTCTGTATGTGTGACAGTAATAAAAGAAAATTTAGCTCACTTTAATAGAAATAAAATACATCACTGCAGCTTTRAAAATGTAAATCTCAATTAGGCATGTATGTGAAATAATATTCAYACTTAATGWGATTGTGTTTTTCTTTGAATGATTTAAGACAGTGAAAATGAACAAGCATATCTCTCTGTCACCTCTGCTTACCTTCATGCTTGTTTACACACACCAAATCCTCATTTCAATAGGATGGTCCACACCATCCTTGCACCTGTTATTCTTGCTCAGGTATTGGGTGGCTGTGGTGTAGTGGTAGAGCAGCTGGCTTTGGGACTCGCAAGTCACAGGTTCGACTCCCCGCCATGCCCACATGCCGTGGTGTCCTTGAGCAAGACACCCAACCCCTAACTGCTCCCAGGGCACCTACATACATGGCTTTCCACTGCTCCACTTGGGAATTTCTCATGTGTGATGGATGGGTTAAATGCAGAGCACAGATTTCGTCATTGTATGGGAACATGCATTGATGACCAATATWAGCATCTTTATCATGGTTATCTGCTGTCTTGATAAATCAGTTCCTTAGTATTCACCAAATAGGATGTTTGCTATTTATTTATTTCCTTAGTCCTCACCATGCTCAGGATGCAGCATGTGGAGAATACGCCATGCTGCCACAATGCCAACACTATGGTATAATGTCTGCAATAGGTTGTTTCATGACAGGATAATGCTTGTGATCAAGGCCTGAGTCCAGCACAGCCAGTTTTAATAGCTAAGGTGGGATGTGTGGGTCCTACATATGAATACACACCTCTCCACCCGGGATCCTGATACACTGCCAACATGATAATAAACCACTTCAACCTCACTAATGGCCCTTTCACCCCACTTCATTGTAAAGCCACACCAGCAGACCTTACCAAAACCCTGAAAAGACTACCAACATGCTTGCTGACCTTTTTCATCACAGCAGGGCCATCAAGCAGCGTGAAGGGGCCCTTAATGTGCTTGAACACCAGCTATTATAATTACACAGCTTAAACAGGGTTTATTTTTGAAGCACAGTTTGTACATTTTCATTTTCCTCTCTTACTTATCTGCATCAAATTGTCCCTCATCRTAGTTAGATGAAACTGTCTTCGTGTGCTGCAATCATTTACACAGACAAAAAGTGGTAAGAGATGGCTTATTAATAAATATGCTGGAAATGACATGCTTTGTAGGCGTCAGAGTCACTTGACAAATTGGCAAAGAATAATTAACGGACACGCTAATAATAAGCAGATGGAACAAGAAATATTCGCAGGACTGTGAACTGAAAGTTAATGTCGATGTTCCACCCTTTGAGCACTTTGTCATTATCTCTGTGTCCTGGGAGATCACTGCACGCCATGTAACACTTTTTCTATTACACAGCTTTTAACATTTGACCTTACAGTTATTGACACCTTTTGATTGACACTAAATTATAACCTTGTGTAATTGGCTGGGCTCTTCACAGGTTGAAGTTCAATTAACGTGAAGAAAGGGCAACAAGGTAGAATGTGTTCCCTATTCAGGGGAGAATTTATAATTTTCAGAAGCTCTGCAGACCCATGCAGAGTGGGGCAGCATAGATAACTGTGTGTTGCTGGAAACTCAATTTAAGTCTCCTTGGGTCATCTGTGTTTTCAAAAAGAAAAAAAATCCACTCTCAGAAGTAACACAAATAAGGCTTATTTTCTAAAATTTCCCCTTATTTTAACAAGGTTAGCCATTTTTTCCGTCTCTTCTGGGTTAAGAATTATGGTGGGTGCTGTTAAAATAATTAAAGCTTTTGTAGCAAGAGCAGAATCACATTATCACAAGGCTCATTCACCTAATAAAAAGGATACCAATTTAGAAAAAGAGCAAACTCAACTCCACAGAAAATCCAAATGATAATGAGCCAGATGACATGCATGGCAGCRTGTCATAATGAGCATGTTCTTTGAACAAGCAAAACACCAATTTCTGAAGCATGCTGATATAATATGCCACATTTCAGTGATACATATTAAAACAAGAGTTTCTTTAGTTTTGTGTGATTGCATTATGTAAATGTAGAGGATTATTTACAAYATTTAGAAGCTGATTAGAGTATATTAACATGTGAATTTAAGTAACTTCTAAAACATCACAATTGTCATGGGCAAATTCACATTCAAAATAATATAAAAAAATGCTTTTGCAATGTCACAAAATTTTTTTTAGTTCTAAAACAGGAATCTTAAAACAGCAATACAAAAGTATGAGTGTAGAAAATAAGAATGCTGATTCACTAACTGTATAATAAATCAGCAGGGAAAGCAATGTTATTGTATAGGAATATTATTATTTTTTTTTGCTTTGGAAATGACAATGGGGATAGGAAAGATCTTCTGTAGCAGCCAATATTACAACAAAATTGAAGACGCCTCCGACTGAAAACACTGTTTTTCTATGACAGCCTCATGAAGAAGATATACGTATAACACCACATCATCTACATAAAGCATTAAGCATTTACGAGACCCTGTGGTTTCCAAACCAGACACCCTCCTCTCCACGATTGCATCTTGAGATCCTGTCCATAAACACTACAGTGCAGTGTTTATAGTTCYACTTATCATAAGGAATATATTGGTATTTTCTAGTGCTTGCATTGATATTCATCAAGCAATCAATAAAAACAAAGAAAAATGTGATATCTGTGCATTCGGCCCTAATCAAACTGAAGTGCATACAGTGAAAGGTACCTTCCAAAATAAGGCATAGAAAGGCTCGGTTGAGGTGGAGCATTTTGTTGGGTGAAAAAGCTCTTATTGTATCAACATGGTAAACTTTTTCAAGTAAATAGGTACTTTTTTATTTTATTAAGGTTTTAAGTAAATGTGTCAGAAAAAGTTGCAAATGTGACCAATTCTTCAACATTTATTGCTGAAATAAAAACCAATTGAGGAAATACAAATTTCACATTTTTTTCCCCTCTGGCTTAATTACTGATGTAGCTGCATGTTGGATAAACGTCCCAATGGGAGGATTATTCTTGATAAATCAAAATTTCAGAAACCTGTTTAATACTGATATGAGCACAGTGTTGACCTTTGTATTTTTAATCCTTATTTATTCTGTTTCTTCATCTTATTAATCCCTAGACATGATTTGCAATAAAAGCAAAAACATGGACACTAGAAAAAAAAATCTAAACCCTTCAGATGTGATGTTTCAGGGTCAACTGTGGCAAATTGGTTTGTTAAAAAGTGATCCAGTAAAGATGAGTTCTGATGAAATGCAAAAAGAGAAAATCTGCTTTTGTTTTCATAAAAATATGTTTTTTATGCTTTCAAGATCACGTTTAATACTCTTCTTCACTCCAGGTTGAGGAGTTCTTGTATCTGTGTGTCTTGTTTATGTGCTGGTAAGATAGAATGGGAAAAGGATGATTGGATTGGGGCCTCGTCCTCAGTATCACTTAGGTCACTCGTGGTGAATAAAAAGTCAAAAAGCAAAGATCTCAATCTACTGGTCCGTCTATGGCTACGTTCACACTGCAGGCAAATCCGACCCAAATCCGATTTTTTTGACCCATCTGACTCATATCCGATTTTTTTATGACAGTCTGAACGCGACAAATCCGATTTTTTCAAATCCGACCCAGGCCGTTTCAGTATGTGGTTTTAAATCGGATACATATCTGATGTTTTCAAAGTGACTGCAGTGTGAACGCTCATGTCACATTCATCTGACTTTTTCATCAGGGAGGAGGGGGTGAAGGATCGATAAGACACTAACCTGAAGTCACGCTGTTTAAATCTGTAGCTCCGTGTGTTTACAGCTCCAAAACACAAGTCCAGTTGCTTCATCTTTTTACTTTTCATTTTCCACGTAGATAGTTTGATAATAACATGTCCAGTTTGGGTCGCGGAGAGTATCGATCCTAAAGTTTGATACTTGGTCGATACTTTTTTCCAGCTCGTAGTTTCATTTAAAAAAAAAAAAAAGCTTCACTGGAGCATCCCGGTCAGAGGCAGCTTCAGATATAAACATTGACTAAAGAAGCAGGTCAGATAATTATTTAATCGGCTCTGATTAAACAACAACTTCTGATTCGATGCGCAAAATGTAGCATCCATGTAAGCAAAGCATCTCTGTAAATAAACAAGCCGGCTGATGAGAGGTCACGTCTTTTACTGCGCATGCGTGTCACATCAGGGCTGTGAAGCGTTCACACAGGGGTCTGATGCAGGTCACATTTAAAATGTAATGTGAACGTTCACACAAAAAGATCGGATTTTTTCAAAAAATCGGAACTGAGCATTAAGACCTGCAGTGTGAACGTAGCCTATGTTCCAACCCTCTCCTGTGGTCTTCAAGAATGGAATGTGACTGACAGAACAAGACCTCAGATACAAACAGCCACAATGAGCTTCCTTCAAAGGGGAGGTCGTGTTTGCTTCAAGAAAAGGTGAGGAGCTTTGTGAACCATTTGGAACTCAGTGTAGATTCTGCTCCTACGTATTGAAAGGAGTCAGTTGAGGTGGTTCAGGCAGCTGATTAGGATGCCTCTCGAACACCTCCCTTTGAAGGTTTTCATGTCACACTGAAAAGAGAGTTTGGGGCAAATCCAGAACTCACTAGAGGAATTATGTATCCCTCCTAGGTTGGGAACACCTTAGGATTAGAGTGTTGCTGGGGAGGGAGATGTCTTGGTTTCTTTCCTAGACCTGTTGACTCCAGGATCTGACCACAGATAATCTACAGGGCTAATCAACTGGCAGCCACATCTGGCACACGGGTGACATCCATATGGCCTGCCAATCAAATTTACTAATTCTATTAAAAAATGCATTTAATTTAAATCAACACACTCACACAAGATTTCCAGTGTTGGCTTTAAGCAACTGTGGCTCCCAGAGCAATTTAGTTGAATAACCCTGTAGAAGATGGAGATGGATATTAAATTTGATGTTCAGATCTTTTGAAGTTTTTTTAAATTTTTTTTTGTGGAAAGGTTGAATAAATAGAAAGTATGTTACAACATATGTATTGTAAATAGCTCCTCAAATGACCTCAGTTTGGAAAATTAAAGTTTACGTCTAGTAAATACTAGTCCAAGTGTGGTCAAGAACTAAGTGKCTGGCTACTGTCCTAAAACAACTTGAGTTTGAAAACTGTCATTGTGGTTCATGCAGACACTACTTTCAAAACATTTACATTAAAAAAGTGTTGCATTTAAGTCATTTATAAAATACAGGTCCTTCTCAAAAAAAATAGCATACTGTGATAAAGTTCATTATTTACTGTAATGTACTGATAAACATTAAACTTTCATATATTTTAGATTCATTGCACACCAACTGAAGT
>NW_013952497.1:876232-877879 GCF_001266775.1 Austrofundulus limnaeus
ACTTCAGTTGGTGTGCAATGAATCTAAAATATATGAAAGTTTAATGTTTATCAGTACATTACAGAAAATAATGAACTTTATCACAATATGTTAATTTTTTGAGAAGGACCTGTATGTTCTCATTTACAAGAGCACATAGTGTCAGCAACAGCTTCAGCACTTCCAGCAGAAATGAAATGATATATCTGCCAAAATAACCATGCAATGTAAAATTGGTGGTGTAATTGTTTGTAAAATAGCACTAGAATGAACCACTGAGAGGAGTTTGTGATTGGAGTTGTTTTAAGACAACAATCCACTTTGATCTGGACAAAACTGACAGGCTAAGGCTCATATTATCCATTAGCTTGTCAATCCTGTCAGGACTGAATTTCCAAACTGAAGCAGTTCAAGGGAAAAAAAACTATAATAAGTAAGCTAATAATTTTACACAGCATTTTCACAAAAGCCCACTTCAAAATAACTGAACTATTCATTCAGATTTCAAATGGATACAAAGTGTTTTTTTAATGATTAGGGATTTGGTTTTACAAACTTGAATAGTGTGAGGGAGCATCCCATTGATACCTAGTACAGAGTGTACGTGTATATACATAACATGCATGTCTATAATTTGACCAACATTTATCATTATAAAGAAAGATAGATAGACAGACAGATGATTATAGTCTGTGAAAGTATGTAGTTTCTTAGTATCTATGCATATCTCTGAATGTTCTCCAAAGTGGCTGTGTTCCATTTTTCTAACAGCATGGTTGTCAGAAGGATTTGTCAGTGTGGGTCCTTACACTATAACATCAGACAATGTGACATCAGAAATCAGAAATAGCTGCCTGAGAGGTATTATGGTTCCCCCAGCCAATGCTAATTCAATGCTGGTGTGATATTGTCCCAACAATTAAATCAGTGAAAGTGCATTAACTTGAAAGCACATCTTGACTGACTCCAGTAAGGCATAAACACGGCACAGGTGTCTGTATAACGGCATTATCCTCCCTATATGCATCTGTCATATTCAATGTAACTAGATCATCATCCCATTTGACAGCACATGCTGCTTCTGGACAAGTGATTGTGTAACAAGTGCCAGTGCCAAGATTCAGTTATTGATTAACAACCATGAGTCAGGGCTTCAGGTGCACTAAAAGTACTCTTCTCTTGTTCTCTTGAGGAAGGCTGTGTCATTCTGTGTTACTGATCTGTGAAGGGAGACCTCTAAAAGTGACGGATTTTTTTCCTGTACATTTAACATAGCTCATGTGATCTAATACTTACAGTAAAGCTATTTATTATGCAAATTTTCTTTTCATAATTAGAATATTATGTATAGGTTGCAACACACTAATCTGTTTTTAATCAAATTAGATATAAATCAGCAACTACATATTTAGAGTAAGTCAAGCCTGACATACTGTGAAATAGCCAAATTTACAGGATACTGTATGTGTTTACAGGTTTCTGTTTGCTTTACACATCTACGTATATGCATGCAGGTTACTTTTATGTCCATGTGATACAAACAGTTGTATTGTGCAAAGCACAAGTCAAATTCAAGGCCAGTGGCCACATATAATTTGGTTAAATAGCCCTGTATTAATGTCTCAAAGTACGCTGCTTTAAAGTCAGCACTGACAATAGTAATAATAT
>NW_013952497.1:878049-888343 GCF_001266775.1 Austrofundulus limnaeus
ACCCAAGGTCACCTTACAAGAGCACTTTAAAAACAACAGTTAATAAGAACAAAAACAAAATTAAAAAGATCAATAAAACAACATTTAAAACAAATTTACAGACAGTGTGCCATTTTGAACAGACACTTTTTCAGTAGTGATTTGAAAGAGGAAAGAGAGTCCGTGTTCCTGATGACAGTAGGGAGGGAATTCCAGAGCCGAGGAGCACATCGGATAAAGGCTTTGTACCCCATGGTGACAAGACGGGCAGAAGGAACAGTAAGATTAGTGGCAGTTGTGGATCTAAGGGCACGAGAAGGAGAAGTGATGTGAAGGAGGTCACACAAATAAGAAGGGCCAAGGTTATGGATGCATTTGAATGTGATAGTTAAAAATTTAAAATGTATTCTTGCTTTAATGGAACAACCAATGAAGTTGCTGCAGAACCGGGTTGATGTGTTCTCTTGATGGAGTACAGGTTATGCTGCAGAGTTCTGGAGGAGTTTGAGTTTCTTTAGAGTCGTATTTGGGAGACCAAAAAGAAGAGAATTGCTGTAATTGATTCTGGAAGTGATAAGGCTATGGACAAGTGTGGCAGCAGCATGAGGAGTGAGAAAGGGACCAAGTCGGTTGATATTGCGTAAATGAAAGTATGAAGATCGTGTGATGGAATTAATATGGGATTGAAATGAAAGCGTACTATCAAATATGACACCCAGACTCTACCTGAGGGGGAAAATTAACCTGAGATTCACCCATATTGATGAAAAAAACTGTGAGATTTGGTTAAAGTGGATGCCGTGCCAACAAATAAAGCTTCTGTTTTATTATTATTAAGTTTAAGAAAATTGGAGGAAAACCTTGATCTTATGTCCGTAAGACAGTCTGTAAGGGAGGAAGGTGAAAGAGATGAATTGGGTTTTGAGGAGAAATAGAGCTGGGAGAAAATAAATAATAGATAAAAGGGGTCCAAATACAGAACCTTGGGGCACACATGCAACAATGGGAAACAAACTCGAGGAATGGGATCTAATTTACATCTCCCATAATGCATGTCAAATATGCATGGGAATTCCCTGTTGGAAAGTGGGAGAGAATTTAAGATTTATTTATTATTAAAACTCTCTTTACTTTTACTAGTATTTCTTTATAATTTATTTCACATTTAATCAGTCATACACATAGTACTTTTCAGTGCTTATAAGAATATGTGTTAAAACACTGTTTCTATGCAGGAAATACCACATAGAGCTCAGTTATTGTTTGTTAGAAGTTCTCAGTCATAGCAATGAGATGAGGTACTTTACATTTTGTGTTTTTAGTCTAAATTAAACATAAAATGTTGAAATTAATTACAACTGGCCCAACCACTTAACAATCTTTGTTCCACTGGTGGGCAACAACGGTGTGGTTTCTATCTTTAAATGTTTCCAGACGTTTCCAGATGTTGTAGGGGACTTTTTTAAAACCATGGTGTCAGATGACTCCCTCCAGTTCTTACCTTTAGAATGGCACCCTTACATAAAAAATATTAAGAGGCCACCATAATGCTCACATAGCCCCCAGTGAAAATGAATTTGACACCCCTGGTGTAAAGTATAATAGAAGTAGCAATGGACACAAGTGCAGAGATCATGCAAAACACTAGTAGTCCGAAATCCAGTGATTATTCTAAATGGCAGCAGTCAAACTGTTATTAAGTCAGCAGAACAAATATAGCAGACAGCCTTGAGGGCAAGATAAATACAGAATCCAAGCTTGAACTCCTTAAACAAAAGAAGCATAAGTAAAACCAGTTATGCAGAAATTTAGTCAAAGATATGCAAGAACACAAAATATTGAGAAATGGCATTAAAACTACCCTGTACATTCAATAAGTAAAAGCAACTATAAATGGAACAATAAGTAGCATGTTTACCAGCACACAATACCTGTGTGGAATAAATTTGTGTTTTTCAGTAACAATGCATAGGACTTTCTAATGCTTGCCTAAAACAAATGGGCATCACATCAGTTCCCAAATGCAGGCTCAGAGAGATGGCAGACATGAAAAAACAAGTGAGCCTTTTTGTAACTAAAAATTAAAAAAATAATGTGATAAAAATTAAAATCTCAAAACTGAATAAATAAAATCATAAAGAATGGTGAAGTTTCATTGCTTTGGTGAAAAACAGTAGATGATATAAGCTTTATACATCAGTACATCTGCATTTACAATTAGATGGAGGTAAACAAGAAAGGCAAGGTAGGCAAGAAAGGTTTGATGGAAAGTGAGCCACTAAAGCAAGACTCTATGTCAGTTTCTGCTCGGCTTCTTGCCAGACCAGGGGTCAAGAAAAGCCAAGTTTTAGTTGTAAAATGACAACTGATACAATATAAGTGAAGTATTAAGCAAAATATGTGTGGCTGCATAGGAGTGTTGTGGTTAACAGTGTTGACTGACAACACAGTCCCTTGTTTGAATCTCTGCTCTTTTAGGCCTTTCTGTGTTGAGTTATTTATTGCTCTTCCCGTGTGTGTGTGTGTGTGTGGGGGGGGGGGGGGGGGGTTTCAGAGTATTCCAGCTTTATTCTACAATCCAAAATCATTCATTTTACTTTTTTGAGTAACTCTAAATCCACCCTAATAAAGATATGTGAAATTGAGGTTTTTCTCAAGTGGGTTAATCCCCAGCTAATGGAAGCTCTTTTGTTTACTGCCATGCGAATAAACCATTCAAGTGCAGGTGTAGAACTGATTTCATGAATTTGTGTTCACTATCATTTACAGCTATGGTACACAGACATTTGTGCAGCACTAAATTAAAGTACAATGAATTCAATGTTTTATTACTCGGCACATTTCTTTTAAAAGACTCAACAATGACAATTTATCACACATCTCACCGATATCCCACTTTATTAGGATGGTGCTGCTACTTAATAGACCCATTGCATTTATTACGAAATTGCCTATTGCAGTTTTATGAGCAAAGCAATCATTTTGAGTAATTGTAACAATTGCTTTTGCCCACTTGTACAGAGCAGCTGGATGACATCAATACAGATGTCATGCAGTATTTCTGTCTCAGTTTCCATTTACCAGCCCTTAATGCTGTTAAGTGATGGCAACAAAGATTTGAGGTATACCAGCTCTGTTTTTTTTATTTATTTTTCATTAACTGCATTTGGTGATACACAGACAAAAATAGAAATAGTTTCGAGCTTCACTGGCCCTAAGTCATGCCAGTCATTCTTAGATATATCTGATTCTGCACACAACAGCCGCAGGACAGTTCACGTCAAGTTCATAGAGTGACCGACACACACACACACACACACACACACACACACACACACACACACACACACACACACACACACACACACACTATAACATCTTTACAAAAGTTTAAGAATAAAAAACTGGTGTTAAATTTAGCACTTCCATAATATGCACACCAGTTATTTGTTGAAGTTTGTTCAAGCAATACACAATGTAATTCTGATTTTCCGAAAAGTAAAAACAACAATAAAAAACTCCCTGACAATTTTGGTTGAAATATCACATTATTATGTTTTCTTGTTGACTTTTTTTCCTGACTTGTGTCATAATCTAGGAAAACCCATTCTGCTTAAACAACTACCTTTCCTGTAGCTCTCACATCTGGGGTAATGAAGTGCTTTGAGAGGCTCATGAAAGGCATAATTTGCTCGTCATTACACATATCATTAGAGCCCCTTCAGTTCGCCTATTGTCCCAACAGGGGCACTGACGAAGCCATTTTTAATTTCTTCCACTCTTTCATCTCTCACAGCTCATCAGTAAAAGCAACTCTGCCTGTAGACACCTTAGTCTCCATAAGATTGATCGCCAAACTCATGGGTCTCACACTGACTTTCTCACTAAGATCTCATGTCCAGAGCCTTCAGTATTCTAGAGCTGAATGTCACATAACCAAACAGATGATGGTAGACTTTAAGAGGAAAAGGCTGAGATCTGACACAGCACTCGAGACCCTTTCAAAACTTAGAACTTGAAATGATGTGCTCACAGCACCACATTTTGAGGATAAAAATGCTAGAAAGCTCCCGTATCACTGCTGACAAATTAATGAAGTTTTTCACAGAGCAGCAAGAAACGCACGCAGCCACAATTTAATCTGTGCAAACATTGCTGTTTGCTGTAGCAGCTGCAGCTTTCAAGACAGGAAAAGTCCCCATACAGTGATAGGAAGTGCTGAGCAGATCGCACCTCCCAGCTTCAGAAACTGTACACAAGTAGGAGCGAATGCTAACAACACAATCAGTTATGTGCCTCTGATTTCAGTACTGAACCTTTAACTCTTACCTCTAGCCATACAGACAATCACACACTTATAAAATACATCGATGGTTTGATGGATGGATTGATGGATGGATGGATGGGTGGATGGATGGATGGATGGATGGATTGATGGATGGATGGATGGATGGATGGATGGATGGATGGATGGATGGATGGATGGGTGGATGGATGGATGGATGGATGGATGGATGGATGGATGGATGGANTGGATGGATGGATGGATGGATGGATGGATGGATGGATGGATGGATGGATGTTCCTCTGGTTATCCTAACTAGGGTTGGGTACCGAAACTCTGTTCCAGTATGGCACCGGGGCGAACATCCACGGTAGTATACGGACCAAAACACAACTCTAACCTCGGTGCCTCAAAGAAAGCTGTTAATTTGCACCCTCTAGTGTTCACTGTTAACAGTGACAGCCACGCCACACAATCTCCATGGACTCTCTTGTATGCGGTTCGACTCGGCTCAGTCTCGACCCAATGCACCTCTCAGAGCGCGCTCCACAGCCGCGCTGTCTCAGAACCTCCTCTCTGGTGTTTCGGGTAGAAGCGAGTACAGCACAATTTAACATCAGCAGAATTCTGCCTGTGGATTAACTCTTGGACTGACAGCAAATTTCCTCCTGGAGAGAGGTGCTTTTGCTTAATACGAGCGCGCAGCGCGATACAACGACATGGTGAAATAAAACTGCTTTTTGGAAAAAGGCAGAACTTGTAAACACTTCCTGGAGAGAAGTGAAGGAGACGAAGAGGAGCAGATCATGGGAGGTTTTCAGCATGCTGGCCGCACGGTTATACAAGCACTTAGCTAAACAGAACCGTGAAAATAAATAAATAAGTAAAAGTGAAGTCCGAATGGCAAGACCACAACAGCTTTTTTATTTTATTTTATGATTATTTTTAACAACAGCTGAAGCCGCTGCAGATGGTCTGCACATTATCACACCCACTGCGTGCAGACACACAAACAGTGAGCAGAACCGACCCGACCCAAAGTGAATCGAGTAGAACTGAGTTCATGGAGAGGGGCTAAACAGGTGCTGCTGCAGTTATTATTATATATTATAGTTGAGATGTCAAAAGCAAAATGGTCCAAAGTGTGGTGTCACTTTACAAAATTAGATGCAGAAACTTCCACCTACAACAAATGCTTTAAGAATATTTGGTGCAAAGACAAATTATTAATGGTTTTAAGTTAATAAGTTGGTCAATTTCAAGTTTGACTTTGTCTCAGAAATAGTTATTGCTTCATAAACCTCTGTGTGAGTGTGTGTGTGTGTTATTTATTTATTTTTAAAGTACCAATTTAAATACTGTTTAGGAACAGGTACCGTTTTGAAAGTATCGATTTGGCACCGTTATTAATTTAAACCCTTTCAATACCTAACCCTAATCCTTACCCTCCCCCCAGCAAAAGGTGCAGCTGGATTTTTATTGCTGCTAGCTATAGCATGTAACAAATGAATCATTGAATTTCTTCTGAAAAAACCTTAGTGACATTGTGATTAAAACAAAATTTCAGCCTGTTTGAGTATTTTGTTTAATAACAATCTCAAATCAAAAGAGGATTTTTGAACAATTTATAATGTGTATAATCTATGGCTTGGGAACTTACTGTTTAGAAAGGTTGGTTTCAGTTAGTTATAGTACAAAGCAAACTAAAATCTAACAGTTTCATCTTTCACAAATCATGATGTCATCTTCACTACCACCCCTTACCCCTCTTGTCATTCCCATGGCACCTGGAAGGATCTTTGATCTACTTTCCTCCCTGTTGCATCTGCACAAATCCACCGATAACTTATTTTTATAACCCTTGGCTGTGTTCTCATTGGCTGCTCAGGAAGGTGATTTCTGAGACCAGACTTTGCATCTTCAGCCCAATATGTAAATACCAAAATGTTGATTCAAATCACTTGTTTACACCTTTGGGGAAACCCAACCACGGAGTTGTGTTTTCCACACCAACAAGCCACAGACGTGACTTTAAAAGCATTCCAACATTTTTTTCTTTTCTTTTCTTTTCTTTTCTTTTCTTTTCTTTTCTTTTCTTTTCTTTTCTTTTCTTTTCTTTTCTTTTCTACCGGTACTCACATTGGAAATGGAACCACAGTATTCCCTGCAGTTGCCAAAGTGCCTGCAACCTTTTATATTTTGTCTTTTAAAAAAATATTGAATATTTCAATTAGTCCAAAATAAACTGGAAATGATATCTTGCATGTTTCTTGATAGTTTTGTTGAATAAGACTGATACACCAATATTCCGGTTTAATCCTTTTACATACAAAATACAACCTCCCCATTGCCAAACTGGACCGGAGACAAAACCATGTGATGCCTTGCTAAGACAATTGTCTAGCGTCCAGACTTCCTGGTTCTAGACTCCACCGAATCTTTCCTTATCTGGCCACTGGCAGTAATTGATCATCACTGCAGAACCAAGCACCAGAGCTATGTCAAACATCTCTCAACAGCCAACATCCTGGTCCGTCCTGGAGACACTCCACTCCTGGAACCAGTCTCCAGCTGAACAACTCTTGCCAAGTATCACCTGTCCCCCTCCAAGGTGAAATATCTATTTGCCATAGTAGATGGAATTCTGGTTCCCAAGTGTTAAAAGACTCCATCTATTGCCTCAAAACATAACATGCTTTGTTGTTTTATGCAGATTTTTTAGTTGCTCCGATCTGACCTTTTATTCCCATTTTAATCATAAATTTGAAATACATTAGGCCAATTCAGATAGATCTCTCATTCATCACAGTTTGCAGTAAATGTTTTAATTTTCATTTGTGTTAAAAAATACCCCAAACATAAATCTCAGCCTTTTTGTGTCTAATATTTGTGATCACAGCACCTTTAAAGAAAGAAAATGATGTTTTTAGGGGTTTCAACAATATGCCATTTAATTTTTAACATCCTTTCCTCATACACTCTGACACTCCTGATGTCTAATACTGCTCACAAGTGAGTGACTGATCAAAGTGACTGTCAGATCAACACTGATTAAAAAAAACAGCGCCCAACAACAATGAAACACACTGTAAAAAGACAAAAATGAAAGTTTATGCTTCACAAATTTTTTTTTGTTGTTTATTGCAAAACAAACAACACAACCAGTGCACGTGGAAGAAAAAAAACTGTATAACAGTTGGTGAACCTTGTCTTAAAAGTGGGATATACTATTTAAGTCAAAACATTCTGTTAGTGTGGTTAAACATGTGTGTGTGTGTGTGTGTGTGTGTGTGTGTGTGTGTGTGTGTGTGTGTGTGTGTGTGTGTGTGTGTGTGTGTGTGTGTGTGTGTGTGTTATGAATATTTTATGTTTTGAGTCTCTCTACTTGTTCCTCTTTCAGGTCATGACAAGTTGGGACCAGAGAAAGTGTCTTAATAAATCATGAGACCATTTGCTCATCAAATCAAAGCACCACTTATTTAACTCCTTGTCCTGACCACTTCACCTTCTGTCACAAAGTTTTTCTTAGTTTTCTTTCTACTTCATTTATTTAGGCTCTATACATTGAGCTACAGAAGTGTTTTACATTGAAACTAACAATCACATTCCCCTGCTCGTAATCACTATTTAACCTAAAATTTATGTTAGGCTTATTGTTGCGTTCTTATTCGTTGAATGTCTTTAGCGGTTCTTGTCAGACTGTCTATTTACTACATCTCAATGGACTGTGATTTTTGGGGACTAGTTGCTGACTTTCAAGTAAATATGCAAAATTTCAGTTGCATTTTCACTAAATTTTGAGTTTTAGGGACCCGTGATGGCAAATGTGCCAAACAAATAGTCTTCAACAATGAGCTCAGTGTGAGCGTTAGATGAGGCGGAATCACGGAGAATATTGTTTTCCTAAGACAGTTGAGACTGCTTCGTATGAGGGGGCATTCACAGAATAGGAGCGCATACAAGGTATTTACAAGATATGAGTAACTTTATTAGTATTATTACTCAGAATGCTCTGCATTATAGTCCACTTCCTGCTTTTGGAGCGGTCTTCGGTCTGCATGGTGTTCACACATGCGAGTGAACTGCACCAGAGTTTTCTTCAACTTAATCGAGGCCCAGGTTTTCAAGCAGACGAGAGTCTGTATTTCAGGTCAGCAGCAGAGTTCAATTTTGCATTCACACCTCCCCTAATGAACCAGACTTTCTAGACAAACAAACTAGAGTACAAAAAAGTGGACTAAACAGGGCTGGTGTGAATACACCCATAGAAACTAAACTGAGACCAGTTTGAGAGGACCTCAGAAACTCGGCAGCAATATTAAAAGAAAATTTGTCACAGAAATATAACAAAATTCAGATGAAAAGCTTACAAGCCTTTGTGATTCATGCAAGGAGATGAACATTCCTTGTAAAAGTTTCAGGATATTTTGAGAACTTACTCATAAATGTCTTCCATTAAGTTTTTCTCCAACAATCTCAGCCTTGGGAAATATTGGTTTTATATGCTTGCTTGTTATGTGTTTGCACATGTGAAGACACATTTCAGAGCTAAAAGAGCCTTTTTTTTAGTGAGCTGGGTCAAAAATACTTAATTTCAAAAGTACCTGGATTAGTTACTAGTGCTAAAATCATGCCGTTTGGTAAATGTTTAATAAAAAATAAAACTAAATAAATTAATTTACTTTRAGTAAAACCATATATAAAAAATCAAAAAGAAAAAAAAACAAGTAGGTCCTCTGGATGGGTCCTTCTTTGGTGAAACGTTTCGTCTCTCATCCAAGAGACTTCTTCAGTCTGATGAGTTTCAGGTGAAACTCAGCCTTATAAGCCTTGCTTGCATCTGGACAAACAGGTTAGTCACATGCAAAAGAGGGCCATCGCCTTACAATAGGCTTGATTAGCTCTACTGTTCATAGAGGGTCATGTGCCCCATCACGTGACTTATTGGTTTGGATGCTGTGGTTCTTAGGTGTCGTGTTATCTGTATGTAGTGAGTGCAGGCGGGGCTCAAACGTCCCCTTGTTTTTGTCTTTTTTTCCTCTTTTCCTCTTTGTGTTGGTATCGTTGCGGCCCTGATTCACACCTTTTGCTCACAGGGGGCTGAGTCATACTTGCAATGACAACGTTGTAGGAGGAGGACAGCTCGACACGAAGGCCTCCACCTTTAATCAAGCCTATTGTTAGGTGATGGCCCTCTTTTGCATGTGACTAACCTGTTTGTCCAGATGGAGGTAGTGCTTATGAGGCTAAGTTCACCTGAAACTCATCAGACTGAAGGAGTTTCTTGGACAAGAGACGAAATGTTTCACTAAAGAAGAACACATCCAGAGGACCTACTTACATTTTCTTTTAGATTTTTTCTACCTGGATTACTGAGATGCATCAGGACTTATATAAAAGAGGTGCATCAGTTAGGAGTTTATGCTAATTTTGAGCCTCACATATTAAATTTACCATCTTTGACCTTGAGTTAAAAGAAACCGCTCACAGGGTGAAAGCTAATAACTGTATAAAGTAACAAAACTGCAGAACTCAAAGATGTGGGGATTTGTAAATATGTGTTTCTCCATTTGTATGGGGAGTAGCCTGGTGGCAGAGACCCCCAGCTAAGAGACACAGATGAGCCATCCTGACTTCTTTCTCTAAACATTCTGCACTGAACAACTGGCAGAAGTCAAGCTGTGCAACAGTGTGAGGAGGATGTAAAGAAAAATAAAACAATACAGGAGAAAGGAGAAGAGGGAGAGCATCAAACACTGTGTAATAACTGGCTCTAATTAAGACCAGAGGGAATGGGGGAGTTATTAGCTGTCATAAGCACGTTTACACACCAACAACAGTGTGTTTGTGTGTGTGTGTTAGGCTGAAAGAGAAGGAAAACACTTGGATGGTGTAGCTAATGTGCTCTTAATGTTGGTGGGGGAATGTGTGCAAGAGTGATAAAGAGATAGAAAAGAAATCATGTCTGTATTTAGCCTTGTGTGTGTGTGTGTGTGTGTGTGTGTGTGTGTGTGTGTGTGTGTGTGTGTG
>NW_013952497.1:888640-892187 GCF_001266775.1 Austrofundulus limnaeus
AGAGAGAGAGAGAGAGAGAGAGAGAGAGAGAGAGAGAGAGAGAGAGAGATTGACGACTATCTGCAAACAAATAACTGTATGACACTAAAGTTCGTTTTTTAAACAAACATATTTTTTTAACTGAGGTTTTTAGATTTTATGTGGGTGTGTGAACTGGCCACTGGGGTGTATGAACAAAACTAGACTTTAGTTAATATTTTATGTGAATATTGCTTTGGTGGTGCTTGAATGTTTCCACTCATGGCTGAAGTAACTGGTTACTTTGAAATGATTGGATTTTATACTCCAAACATGTGATCCCCCCTGATAATTTTACTTTTTTTAAAAAACACAGTTAACAAGCACGGATTAGCATTAGCATTTGTTGACCTGAGGAAAACATCTGTTTGCTTATTGCTAAATAATCTACTGCTTGCCTGCTATACAGTAACTATTGTAGGCTATATCTGCTGCTTTCTTTCTGTGAAGGTTTATTAGAGTATGTTTAGCTGAAGGAGTTGTTTGTTAGATGTGCACAGGAATGCGGTAAGATCATTTTCCCAAAGGGGGCTTCCATAAAACTGAAATAAATTAAGGGTGTGAATGTTTCTTATTGTTCATGTTTCATTTCTAGTCCTTCATTGCCTGTGTTTCTCCTTTGTCTGGTAAACACAAATGCTGCACAGCACTGTAACAAAATTARCATTGGCAATTTGTCAATCCCTGACAAATAAAGTTTATTCGCATAAGAGAATTACAATTTTATGTAGTCTAAAGTAAGTCAAGTCTTAAACTAAAAAGCATACACTTTAAATTGTCTGCCTGTTTGCTACATGCCAAAAAAAAAAGAAAAATGATTACAATCATTTTAATGTGTGCTTTCGTTTTGAAGCAAGGACTCATGAGCTTTTCAAATGGAGTTTCTGCATGCACGCCACGTGGTAGCTGTGCTGTGATGCTGCTAACTCATACAAAGAACAAGTGTTTTTTTTTTTTTTGCCCAAATTCAAAAGCACTACACATATTTTTATGAAACTCTAAAAAAATAATCTTATTGTAGTCAACCAAATTCAAGATGGCCACCACAGCTAAGCAACCTTAGCCAGCACAAAAATGGCTAGAACCATGCTGGCCCACAGTTGTTGTAATATTGATGCTGCTCTCCACGTTTTAGAGGAAATAAAGGTCGTCTTCACCAGACCCCATAAACTCTAATAATTGAGAAGGCCGAAGTCATTTCTGCTCCATATTGCTGTTAGCTGTGTTCACAGGTCACGTAAACAGGAAAAAGAAAAATAAGACCTTCCCAAAGGCAAATATCTATACACAATAGGAAGTATTTTTTAATTTATTTTTTTTTCCTTCCTGCAAATAAATTCACACCAGCACTCCATCCAATATATCATTCTTTTATTTTATTTATTTTATTTTTTGTCTTACTCTCTGTTTTTTCCTCTTGTAATTGTTAATTTTCCTCTTATTGGAGCCAATTTCCCTGCATTGCCTTTCTGAAGCCTCACAGGGGAGTTTAAATAAGCTCACTGAGGCAGCACACTAACATAAAAATTTGCCTATGCTGATAAATGGTGCTGGATTCTTCTTTTTTTTTTCTTCCATCACGCATAATTTTACACTCCTCCTTTTGCTTTCCACTACGGACTCATATTACTTCATTTTTATGGTCCAAGTTTTCTCTTTGATTCAGTTAATGCATTTTTAATCCAGTAATATTTCGCCACCTCTCTTTCATCTTTCTTGGCCTGCGTTCACATCTTCTTGAGTTTGTTTTCTATCTCTCCCACCAGCTTCCCACCTCCCCACCCCTGCGCTTTTTGCCTTGACCATGCATTCCATTACAGTGCAGCCGCCATTGATTTGCTCTCTGGTTGAAGTGCTATTGATTACAATACATGCTCCACTGCTACGAAGCTCAGACAGTACCACTGTGCTAAAACTGTGCACGTACCCCTTACCACACACACACACACACACACACACACACACACACACACACACACACACACACNCACACACACACACACACACACACACACACACACACACACAAGAGCGCAAATAAATTACTCAAACACACATTTTTTTCTTTTTTTGCCTTAAACTTGTATCCACATCAAAACTTCCAGCAGTTCACAGAAACTCTTTTATACATCTCCTCCGAATTTCTATCAACCCTGCATATAAGAATTTATTGGTGCATTGTTTTTCTGCCACTCCTAAAAAAACTCATCTTCCTGTTCTTTTATTCAACCATCGTTTTCAGCCGCGATTGTTTGAAAAAAAAAAAGCTGGAAGTCGGGCTTCCCACTGAGTGGAAATAGCTCCTTTTTAGACCAAGTTTTTTTCTTTCTTTCTTGTTTTATCTCTAAAAAGGAAGCCTCAAAAATGAAGAATCTTTTCAAGGCTCGTCAGCACATGTGACTTTGTGGTTGTGTAACTATTAGAAATGAAATCTGTGGAGAATCTCTCGTCTGGTAAGCTATGATTTTATGTATTTATGCTAACATGCTGAGTGCAAGAGCTTTTCAATGATTTAGGGATAGTGATCCAGACAGGATGGGGCCTGTTGAAGCAGGAAATGTTCCAAGCCTGAGTGTTGCTGGAAGTGATGTATTCACGTGCCATGAAGCTGGAAGAGGAGTTTTATTTATTTTATTTGTTTAAGTGCTGATGTGTTAACCACTGCATGAACACAATCATGCAGAAAAATGCATGCATGATTTTTAACGTTTTATTATTATTTTTTCACTCAGCCTCAACCTCACCTTTTATGATGTTTTAATCGAACATTGTTCTCTCTGGACATTACTTTGTGATCGCTGAATACTGCTCCAGCAACAGGACATTCGTAGGACAATGAGCATTAAAAACTGCCTTAAGAAGGAAGGAGGATGATTCTTTCAGGTGATTTGGGTTAAGTTCACTTTGTCTAAAGGTCTCTATTTATGTGTAAGTCATATCTAACTCAAATGTTTTTGCTGTTGTTTGTGGGATTTTATATATTTTTATTTTTCTTGATTGTTTTTATTGGCCAAACGTAGTTCCTGAAAAAAAAAATGTCATTGTTCATTGAGTGGTCATGAATAAGAAGTCTAAAGTATGAATGTTTCTGTCATCCCTCTGCCTGCTGCAGGTGTCCGGACATCCTGATGTGTTAAACCCCTCAGCAGTACGGTGTACATTTTAGGACATCCTCAGTTTTACTTGTCAGTCATCAGTTGTCAGAAAAAAAGTTTTCAGTTTTACTTGTCAGTCATCAGTTGTCAGAAAAAAAGTTGTCAGTTTTACTTGTCAGTTGTCAGAAAAAAAGTTGTCAGTTTTACTTGTCAGTCATCAGTTGTCAGAAAAAAAGTTGTCAGTTTTACTTGTCAGTTGTCAGAAAAAAAGTTGTCAGTTTTACTTGTCAGTCATCAGTTGTCAGAAAAAAAGTTGTCAGTTTTACTTGTCAGTTGTCAGAAAAAAAGTTGTCAGTTTTACTTGTCAGTTGTCAGAAAAAAAGTTGTCAGTTTTACTTGTCAGGTGTCAGAAAAAAAGTTGTCAGTTTTACTTG
>NW_013952497.1:899296-901385 GCF_001266775.1 Austrofundulus limnaeus
GTGTGTGTGTGTGTGTGTGTGTGTGTGTGTGTGTGTGTGTGTGTGTGTGTGTGTGTGTGTGTGTGGACATGTTTTATTGCACATGTGGGGACAATATGTGTGTGCGAGGGTGTGTGTGTATTTTTGGCCCGATCTAAACTACGTGACACAACAACCACAATTTAAAAACTCTTGAAGCACAAAGAGGATGTGTAAGTTAATTCAGTTTGTTTTATGACTGATAGACTCCATTTTTTTCACTGTGGGTGAGGAGAAGGCAGCTTCTACCACAGCTACCATCAACAATGCTATGGCTAACTCATGAATCTCAGCAGGGCGTGTCTCTACCAGGTCTTTTTATACTGAGCACAGTACTGTGACACGTCACACAGTACAGCACGTCACAAGGTACTTCAAATGTGGTAGTCTTTTTTAAACCCCTAGATGGCAGCACCAAGCCGTTTTTGACCAAATATTGACGATTTAAACTATTTTAGACGAAAATGTTAAATTTAGGTCAAAAATAGCAAGGTATTACCCTTAAGACACAATTTGGACAGTTTATTTGTTAAAAAAATGATTTTGGGGTAAGTTACACTTTAACAACTCAGAACATATCACCCTTTGTCTGAACCCACTCATTGGAACTATTGGAACATTTGACTGACGTGTTTCTTGACCAGGTGTTGCCTTTAAGATTGATTGTTCAAGCATTAAATAGCTCTGCATGACATGTCTACTTTTTGGCCTGGGTTTAAACCTATAAAGTCAGTTTTTTCTTGTAAAAGAGGATAAACCACAGTGAAGACCAGGGAGCTGTCTATGGGAGAAAAACAAGCCATTTTGAAGCTGATAAAAGAAAGAAAATCAATCAGAGCCACTGGATAAACATTGGGCATAGCGAGCACAACAATTTGGAATGTCCTGAATAAGACAGAAACTACTGGTGTACTGAGCAAGAGACACCCAACAGGTCGACCAAAGAAAACAGTAGTTAATGACAGAAATATTGTGAGAGCTTTSAAAAAAAAAACATCAGTAGGCGACATCACCAAGAACCTCCATGGTTCAGGGGTGAAGGTACCACAATCCAATGTTTGAAGAAAACTCAGAGAGCAGAAATATAGAAGCCATACACGAAGATGCATCCCCCTCATCAGTAAAAAGAATCAGAAGACCAGATTGAAGTTTGTAAASAAGTACAGAGATGAGCCACAAAAGTTCGGGAAGACAATCTTATTGACTGATGAGACCAAGATTAATCTCTACCAAAGTGATARAAAGGTCAAAGTGTGGAGAAAGAAAGAAACTGCTGATGATCCGAAGCGCACAAGTTCATCTGTAAAGCATGGTACAGGTAATGTCATGGCTCGGGCATGCATGGCTGCTTCTGGAACAGGCTCATTAATATTTATTGATGATGTAACTGATGATGGCAGCAGCAGTATGAGTTCCAGAGTGCGCAGAAACATTTAGTTCTGCCAATTTACGGAGAACTGCATCCCAACTAATCAGGAGGAATTTTATCACGCAGCAGAAAAATGACCCAAAGCTCACTGCCAACGAAACTAAGGACTTGTGGAAAATAGTGGAAGGTTTYAGACCGGCCAAGTCAATCACCTGACCAGAACCCAATAGAGCATTTCATCTCCTGAAGAGGAGACTGAAGGGAGAAACCCCTCGAAACAAACAAGAACTGAAAGAAGCTGTGGTAAAAGCCTGGAACAGCGTCACAAATGAAGAATGCAGCAGTTTGGTGTCGATGGGTCACAGGTTGAGGCAGTCGTTGCAAGCAAGGTTTATGCCACCAAATATTAAGATCAAAAGATGAGACAAGAGTTCAGAATGTCAGCTTTTATTTCCTGGTATTTGAATGTAGATGTGTCAAGAAACTTAGGATATATCGACGTTTGTATTACACCACAGCAGTTTTAGGTGAGCAAAAGTATTGGAACAAATTATCTTAAAGTAAATAAATGTCTTCAGTGCACAACAAAACAAAGGAATTTGACTTGCTGTTCCCATACTTGTGAAGGTGACTGTACACACACACACACACACACACACACACACACACACACACACACACACACACACACACACACACACA
>NW_013952497.1:901551-908137 GCF_001266775.1 Austrofundulus limnaeus
GTGTGTGTGTGTGTGTGTGTGTGTGTGTGTGTGTTTAATTGAGCTGGATTTAAATATACCGTGGGCTTGATTATTATTCCACAAAAAAATAACGAAGATGTAAAAGACTTTGTCAGTTGTTAAAAAACTATCTAGAAGTTTGAATCCATAACCTTCATAACAATAGGCAATCAATAACCAGTAAATGAACTCCAGTCTCAAGTGTATAAAATCTATCACAAATGATAATCGGCATGGCCGTGTGATTAATAGCTTGCTGTTGATGTTATTTTCAGTGATTACTGGCCTCTCCAACAGCTGACTGATCAGTCAGAGGAGATTAGTGGGCATGGAGTTGCTATCCTTGCACTTGGCTTTCGACTGGTTTTCCTATCTGTCAAACGATTCTGAAGAAAGATACCAAGCTGAAGATATGACCAGTGGTGCAGCTAGATGGGACAGAACCCTGACTGCTTTTTAAAAGGAATTTATTTAATGCAGAATAGAGGTTATGTCCCAGTGTGTTGTTTATTTCTAAAGATTATTTTATTTTATTTTTTTATTTTAACACACAGCTCTTCATATATCATATGAATTATCATGTACTGTCATACATGCTGATTCATAACAACTGCTGCAATCCTCCTTTTTACCTGTCTTTCATCTCAGTGGAAAGCAAAGAAGTAATCCATGTATCTGTATTGAAGGAGAAAAACGTGAGGAAATCACAAGTAGACAAAAAAAGAAGAACAGTGCTCAACTCTCTGCAACCCATTTCCCATTGTTCATTTTAGAAAACCAACCAAAAGATTTTAATTGTTTGTAACTGTCACATATTTTAAAATGTTATATTTTCACTAAATGTTAAAATATTAGTATGTGAATGATCTTTATTATTGATAACAATAACAGTCATAAGAATTGATCCATAGAACCACACTTCAAAATATCTGAACTAAAACTTTAAGCTTTAACTTGTGTTTTGTGAAAGTACACTTGCTGCAGGTAGACGTTACGATTCAATTCAAACTCCCATAAAAAATGAATGACGTAAAAACAGAGGGAAATCATCATCAAAAAATGAAAAAAAAAATCTGTGAAAAAAAATCTGATGGCATCTGTCTACTCAGCTGAACTGGCCTTCAGAAATTAAAAACACAAACAGCACTTTCACATCCGAATGGGTGCCTCAGGTCATTTCATATATATTCATTTTCTTTTCTTAACTTTAGACAGATGAAAGTGGAATGATGTTTTCCACCAAAGCAACTCACTACTCATTACTTCCATCATCATGCAGGCTTCATCACACATGCATTTGCTCAAATAAGCACCTCCACACACACATGCAACACACACCTACAAGGTGCACACCCAGCGTGCGCACTTATCACAGGGCAATCAATAGCAGTGCTGATGGATGCCGTGTGCTGATCTACGGGCTGCCCTATGACCTGTAATTGAATGTGCACATTTCAGACACTTTATCATGATACGGCCGTTCGCTCCACAGGACATCGGCTGCTAAATGGTTGATAAGCCAGCACACCCTGCCTCTTCTGCTCATATGTCTGCTGTCAGAGCAAYGGCTTTGCTGAGTGATTTCCAGAAAGTGTGCGGAAGCCAACGTTTGTGCTTCGGAGAGAATCTAAGTGCATCATGAAACCGTGCACAGGCATGACAGAGAGGGTAAGTGTGGAGAGTCCTTCAGTCAACTGCTAATGCTCATCTGCCTTGGTTGCTTCTGATCCAGAAGAGCTCTGATGGGTCTGTAGTKAAAAGTATTCATTGCCTGACATCTGATGTCGAAGACAGATGATAATTTCCTTTTTGGCAACATCTGTGTTTGTCTGTCTGAAACATTACCAAATATCTCAGGAACCAGWGGACAGATATCATTGAAAGTTGCAGGAAGTAATCATTTAACATGAAACTACAACAGATTCACTTTTGGGGTCAACGATGGCTGCCAACACAGACTGAGCCTAGAAAAGATTGAAATGCCTACAACTTAGTTGATTCTGTACATATTTACCCTAACATTTGCTGTGGAGTAGCTGRGACTAATCTGAAACATATATTCTGAGGGCTAGATTAGTCTCTTTGCAATTTTGACATAATTTTGACTTTGTAAGGTTCTGTGTTATTTAATTTTATTTTATTTGTAGTCTTTTGCRTTTATTGTTAGGGTTATTCCTTTTTGGTTTAGGTTTATTTTCTGTTTTGTGCTTTGTTCCCCCTGAGCCGACAGTTCCTTTCCAGTACTTTTCCAGTACTTTTCCACTGTCGGCCTCTGCTCAGCAGTCCTGCCCCTCCCACTCGTACCTGTTCCCCATTCACATYGGTCTCAGCTGAAGCCACTTAGGCTTTTGTTGACCTTCAGTCTGACACTGTTGAGCCTWATGCCATGCTCGGTCCTCCTCGTCTCCTGGTGATTTTTCTTTACTTTTCTGTTCATTGTTGCTCCCTCGACAGTTTTGTTTGTTTCCCTTGTTCATTTATTTTTTAGTTTTCTTTGAGCTGCTTGTCTGCATTCCTAGGTCCAACCATTACTAACCACGACACTGTCTTAAAGCAAAATTTATCCTGAGCAAGACAAACTTTAATGAAACTCTCAGACTGCATATTTTTGAATGTTTCTCTACAAGTGAGAAGTAAATCCACTTTAAGATGGCTGCCACAGGAAATCAACAAAGCAGCTTCAAACTTGTTTTTTTTTCTGTGTGGAATTTGCATGTTCTCTTTTTGCACACATGTGTTTTCTCCAGGTACTCCAGTTTCGTCCCAGAGACCAAAAACACACATTAGGCTGCTTTCAGGCCCAGGCCCACCCAATGGGATTACAGCTTAATTATAATAGTAAAATTAAATTTGTTATAATTTACTCAGTTTTGCAGATATGGAGCTAATGTTTGATGCAGTAGTAATGAAGAGTCCTTTTCAACACAGACTCTGAGCATCATTTGTCAGAATCTTGCATGAGATCATGCATAACATCATGGTTTAAGCAGAACACCAATGACTCTGTCAGTTCTCATAAAATGAACAGCTATTGTTTTGCATTCCTTCTAATAAATCTAGGCCTTTAGATACATAAAAACAATCCTGCAGTTCTGGCACCTTGTCAGGTTCATAAATCATTCAGTATCCTCAAGTTTKTAACATCTAACATCACCACAGAAGTTGAAACCTTTCTTTAAGCACCCTGTGGTTTGGTTCAGAAACTACATTTCACCTGAGTTTTGTTTTGACATCACATCAAAATGCTACAAAAAATATAACATTCTTAAAAAAAACTTTCTATAAAACTGCATTATGAATGTAATCAGTGTGGGATACATTTCATAAGCATAAAACACTGAGGAATTCAACTTATTAAAGTCTAATTTTCTGTTTTCAGTCACATTTTTTCGCTGTGGTTGAGGAATCCCATTCAGCAAACTCACAAAGCTGCAATAAGTTGGKTAATTGGTAATATGTCTGTGCATTAGAAGCATTTCAAATGATCATTTCAGAGTCACTCAGCAGAAARATCAGATAATGCAAACTGTGTGCAATAAAAAACAGGTAAATTGAAAAAGAGATTAGGATGGAAAAATGGAAAGAACTTTACGTTCAGAAACTTGTTTCCGTTTATCTTAGCAGCCCAAAGTTGAAGACTGAGTTTTAGGTTTCTGGAGTCAGCATTCGTATAAACTTTTTCCCCCTTTTTATTCTGCTTTATTGTTTTGTGATCATCATGAATAAACAATTGATAAAAAATTTTTTGGTTTAAAGTGATTTTCAGACAGGTTCCTGTTTTTTTTCCCCCAGTGGCCGATAATTATATTTTTAAATCAGCTTCAAAAATATAAACAGTTCAGCAAAAACTGGAGATTTTGCAGTGTTCTGGATCAGATCAGAAGAGAAGAGTGTSAATATTAGGCTTGGTAGTTTTGTGGACAACATCACACTCAGCCCTGACTATAACAAATATATTCTGCTTTTATTTTAATTTATTTACTACCCAGAAATGTTTGACATCATTTTMAATGTGGCATTTAAATCTGGTGAAAATGGGACCCCCGTCATGATAGCAGAGTCATCAACATTGTTAKATACCATTGCCATCATGATCAATATCAAAACACTTTTTGTCAACTGACTGTTCTGTTCAGCAGCTACCATTCTGATGACCAACGGGATAGAACGCTCTTTTAGTGAAGCAGTATCTTTAGTTTAGGTGGTATCTCACAGTAAGTGTGGTCATATCCATCCAAGTAAYACTATCGATACCAAGATGAATATTGGTATTGGATTGATACTACTGTGATGAGATTGATTCTTTTGGTTAAACTTTATTTGCWCTACTGACTTAGTAGTGTRAAGTCTCCAAATGGTTTGGAGTTAGTAGTTACTCTTCAWCATCATGTTCATGTGTAATCCAATACAGTTAGGTCCATATATATTTGGACACTGACACAAATTTTGATATATGTACATGTATATGTATGGTTTTCAGCAAGGCTATAATCATTATAATTATATAGATGTGCATTTTTTGCTGTGGTTTTGTTATCTTTGTTTTTGTAGGTGTGGAGCCAAGATGTTGGGCGTGCTGTCTTGTGTTTTCTCAATATATATTTCACATATCTTCTAATCTCTCGTTCACTCTTTCTCATTACATTTCACTTTTTTCTTTCTCTTTCTTTTTCTCCTTAAAAAAGCCACTGATGATGAAGAAGCTAAGAYACTAATATTCAGATATTCAGTTCTGCTTTCTACTGAAGCGGTAAAAAAGGAAGTCTCGTTGGTGGCCCAATGTTGCACAAAAACTGCAAGGAAAATATGCACATTTTCTATTGTCGCTCTAAATATTGTGTATTTGCAATCAGTAAGGTCACATTTTATTTTGCTCACAGTTTCAATATCGTTCAAGTAAATCCCATTTTAATGAGATCTTAACAAATAGCAGAACTGAAGTTAAAACTAAGTAGTAAAAGTTCTAAACTGAAAACTTATTAAACTTACTGTAACTTAACTTAAACTTATTTTGCGAGCAGATGAAGAGATCTCTTCTGATAGATCACCAGGAGTAATAAAGCTTCCAATCACATTTCTAGCATAAGAGCAAATTTCAAAATTTGCATTTACCCACCATCCCTGATGAATTCATGTTCCTTCAATCACACTGATTGCTTGTTTCAGCTTGTCTGCGGGGCTGGCTGGCTTGGCTGGCTGGAATTTTAGGACATTATGATTAGTTCCACCAAGCCAGACATGATCAATTAATCACAAAAAAATTGTACCACAGTGGATCGTGACAGTCTTTACAGAACAGCTACTGTAACCTTCTTTTCTACTGACATAATCTAACACTGCTGTTGTGTTTCTTTAAGTGTATGAGTAGATCTTTTTTAGTTTTTTTCTTTTGTTTACGTCTGACAAAAATGATGAGAACATCATATGTTTTTCACTTAGATCAAATGGGATGTTTTTTTAAATTTTTTTTTGTTAAAAGTATCAAACCTGAATGGAATAGCATCCTTGAATCACTATTCAGAAATAAAATGAAAAGGGGAAAAATCTGTCTTGGCTTTCATTGAGGCCATGTGCCCTTGGTTTCAAATTTACAGGGAAAACAGCCAATAGTGATCATATTAATCATGCTATGTTTCCCCTGCTGTGTGCATGTTTGCTTGTGTTTTTAGCTATGTTAGTCTAAATGCTGTGGCGCCCGAGGTAGCGGCCTTCGCCATGTTGTGTTATTTCACGCTCCACACATTACCAATACACAAACACACACATACGCAGGATTTAGCAGGACATTTGGAGGAGAGTAAACAGAGAATATTTCATCAGCTGTGTGAGTTGGCAATATTAGGGCCTGCGGTAACAGCGTTGCAGTCTATTTGTTCGAGGTAGTGAGCCTGCGTGTTTGTGTGCACACTCACCTTAGCAGGTTTGTTTTGAATAATAACCCAGCATATAGTCTCTCTCAAATGCTGGGAAATGCACAGGAGGTACAAAAAATATAAAATAAAAAAATATAAAATACCAGCAGGGAAGAAGATATGTCTGGTAAATCTAGATGGAAAAACTTGTCTTGACCAACATGCTTTCAGAGTCGTGTCAAAACTGTAATATTTATTACAAAGTGAAAAAAAGTCACCAACTTTTAGTGCACTGTATGTTTGGACCAATTAAATAGCATTATTATTTGACAAATGTCTTTTTTTACTCATTATTACTTAAGACAACTCTTTTGTCTGTGTAGCAGTTCTTTCTGTAAAACAGACTTGTTGCTATTATTTGAAACAGAGCCAGTGACCCTGTTACTAATGCTTTGAAATGTCTCATCTGCAAATTTCAATGCTCACACTGATCACAGGATTAGGCTGGATTCCATTTTGCCCCAACCCCACCCTTTACGCATATCTTTTGTGTGGTCATGTTGGGGTACAGGGTTTTCACTTCTTTAGTGATTTTTTTTCTTATTTTAATTTGGGTGCAAGCTTAACAAAGATGTATGCAAGTAAGATAAGATTAGAAAAGATAAGATAAGACAAGACAAGATAAGATAAGATAAGATAAGACAAGACAAGACAAGACAAGACAAGACAAGACA
>NW_013952497.1:908675-911041 GCF_001266775.1 Austrofundulus limnaeus
ATATATATATTATTTAGTTTATTATGTTTGTTTTATTAGTTCATTGTTCTTCATGCATTTTTTAAAATAAAAAAACATGTTAACAATTTAGTGAATTTTTTTTGTGGACCCCCAAGATACCTCTCATGGATCCCTGGGGGTCCTGGGACCCTAGTTTGAGAACCTCTCTATTAGTTCACCAAGCTAAAGACATTTTAATTTTCCAAACTGAGGTTGTTCAAAGAAATATCATTACAAGTAATATATTAATTAATTTCAAAACCCTTCGAGCACCACCACCTAGATATGAACGAGATATCATAAATCCCAAATGCCATATTCTAACCCTTTAAAATGGGCATTATTTCAATTTTTTTGGAGACAAAAAAACAGCATTATAATTACTTTGCAGAATTAATTGCTGTTCTACTTTTTAGCTTTTTTTCAACAAATTGCTAAAGTGTTGCATACAGATTTACATCTGCTTAGTTTTGGAATAACAAATTATGTAGTTTACAAATAAAAACAAATGCATGTCCAAAGGCAAAAACAGAAAGACAAAAACAAAGTAACATTCACAATCAGCAGGGGAACATTCATTTTAAAAAAATCAAGTCATTCTGATCTGTTGTGGGTCTGCTACATGCTGGTTCAGTACAAGGAGAAACCAAAGAACATTAACAATTACTAATTAAAATAGGCTATAAAATGTACAAAGAGCCTTTGTTTTATGTTTTCAAGCAATTACTGCAGCCATCCTTATTGCATTTTAGTATGCTTCATGATGCTTTGTTACTGACAGCAAATAACTGATTTCATCCTCTATATATAGTATATCATAAGAAGTTAATGGGTCTTTTACTATATAAACTTTATTCATTTCATAAAAAAATAAAACAAAATTATATGTACAATAAAAAGAAAATGCAAATAAAATGAAATGAAAGGGGGCAGAGAGACGAAAACAATCTTAKATCTGCCCCCTTTCTCTCAAATATAGACTCAAACTATAATAATCTTCAGTTAACAAAACAAAAACATTGAAACTTTCTAAAACAACAAAGTGAATGACTACATCTTAAACCATTTTATTTTTTTTTAACAGTCTAGTTTTTATCATTCTCTTAAATAAGCACATTGATGTGGCACTTTTAACACCATCTTCTAAATTATTCCACAGTCTTATTCCTTGAATTGAGGTGCATCATTCTTTCAAGCATGTTCTAAATTTAGGTTTCATGAACATCTCTGTCCCCTTAAGATTATAACAGCTTTCTCTCTTTGAAAAGTTTTTTCTGAACATTTAAAGGTGATGCCTTTCGGTGTGTTTTATACATAACTAACAAAATATTRTAATCAGTCAAATCATAGAATTTCATTAATTTCAATTTACAAAATAATTTATTAGAGGGATAAAGGAAATTTTTTCGAGTGATGACTCTTATAGCCCTTTTTTGCATGACAAAAATAAGATTTGTAATGGTCTTACATGCTTCCCCCCATCCCTCAACACAATATACTGTGTGGAAAAAATTAATGTGTTGTATAACATATACAGAGCTTTATCAATAAACAAGTTCCTTACTTTGTAAAGCAATGCAAAAGATTTTACTAATTTTATTCTTAGATAATTTATATGAGGTTTCCATGTCAATTAGTCGTCAATAATAACACCCAAAAACCTTATCTCACTACTAATCTCTACACCACCAACTCTAAATGGAATGCCAACAGTACTTTACCTCTTTGTAAATATCCATATATGATATAATATTATAGATCAGGAAGATAAATGCATGATTTTTGCCTATTTAGCTCTTCATAATTAGTGTGATTGATGTTAAGAAGTCATGTTTTGATATGTTTTTGCCCWCTTTTTTTTTTTTCAGCGCATTGTGCACAGATCAATAACTAACATGTATAAATAGACAGTGGGAAGTTTTAAATAAACTCTCACCTGACTTGAATTTTCCTCGCAGCTATACAGTGGTTGTCTAGTTGTCTCTTACCTCGTCCTCACATTATCCACTCATACTCATTTTCTTCCTACTCATAATTAGGTCCCCTGACACATTTTCTCACTGTCCAGCTGTTAGTGTGTGTGTGTATCCTTGTGCTTGTGACATTGGTAGGAATTTTTATCATATCAAAGGTAAAAGTCTCTGGTCAATTACAACTTTAAATGCCTTCTTATGTGTGTGTGTGGTTGCTTTTAAGTTAGTATTTTTAAATGGGACTTGGTCGTGGCTTTTGAATGTGTGCGCTGAAGCCTATCACAGCTGTCATGTGGAGAGAGGCAGAGTACACCCTGGACAAGTTGTCTGTCCATCACAGGACAGCAGGGACACACACACACACACACACACACACACACACACACACACACA
>NW_013952497.1:911634-921514 GCF_001266775.1 Austrofundulus limnaeus
CACACACACACACACACACACACACTGCTGTGGTCAATGTCAAACCACAAGCTGGTCAAAATGTATATCATGTGGGAATATCGGAAACAATTCAAAGAAAGCACACAGGAAGAACACGCACATCCAACGATAAAGGGKATTATTTAGAGATATTTTATAATGTGCATCACTCAGTATACATATTCCCTGAAAATTAATTCTTATATATTTTCCCAAAGCCTTATTTCTAGTGATATGCAGCAGTTTGTCTGCTGTTGTTTTAATTGCCAATTAATTCAAATTTGACATCGTGCTTTAACAAGTGGAATTTAGTTGGATTTTAGTATGTCCAAGTTTTTGATAACATGTTTCATTAGTCTGCACAAATGTTCTGTCTGCACTGTTGTTCTGCCTATTAACAAGCTTTTTTAGCAGTATACTAGCACTTAAATAGTCAATATTAGGCTCTCGGGTGGCACAGCAGTTCATGTGTTCAGAGCCGTCGCCTCACAGCAGGAAGGTCATTTAGCTGTGCCCTTTTATGCATGCAGTTTGCATGTTCTTCTTGTCTATGAGTGGGTTTCCTACTCCTCCCATAAATATRCACACTTAGTTAATTGGAAATTCTAAACTGTAATGACTGGGGGTCTCGTTTGTCTTTATGTGAAGGATTGGTGACCTGTCCAGTTTGGACTCTGACCACTGGAGAAAGGCACCAGCTCTCTGCCACAACTCATAGAGAACAGGGTAAAGAAAAGAAATGGTTGGATTAATATTATGCCACTCTTTTACTGCTTATTTTGAATTACCGTCTGGGGGCGGCAGTGGTTGAGTGGTTAGGAGAGTCATCCTATGAGAGAGTTGGGGTTTTGATTCCACTGCTATCCAGTCAAAGTCAAAGTGTGCTTGGGCAAAACACTGAACCCCCGCTGCCTCTGATGTGTGCCCCATCAGTGTAGATGTAACTAAAAACACTGATTAGTCTCTACAGAGTGATTTATATAGAGTAGCTCTGTAGAGAGGCTTAGTAGAGGGTACAGATTGTAGTGCAAAGCACTTTGAGTATCCTGGTTGGATAGAAAAGTGCTATATTAGCAGAGTCCATTTACAATTAATGTATATTTTATGAGGTTTACAAAAAACACTAATAATTTCTTATTACTAACAGGTGCTTAGTTAATTAAAAAATAGAAATACTAATAAAAATGTTAACAAATACTTTGTGTAGACAAATTTAGAGTGTTACCAAAGTTTGTTTGTTTGTTTTTTTTATTTAGAGCAAATCAAACTGAGAAAAAAGCTGTTAACTAATTAAGGCTGATAATTAGATTTATAGATATAAATATACCAGACACATGCTGCAATCTCATGTCGTTAATTAACATGCAGAGAGTTTAAAGGTTTTCCAAAGGACATCAAGCTCATTTTGATTCACACGTGTGCTCTATTTGATTTAATTGTTCCACCTTGAAATGATTTTCTATTAAACATAAACAGACTAGCATACAGTACATGTGTGTTGATTTTTACGTTTGATTTCATGATTTGCAACAAGTACCTATACTGTATGTCTACAACAGATTACCCTTTGGAATCAATCTAATTTAAGATGACCAACACAGCAACAGCGGATAAAATAAGTATTGAACATGTCAACATTTTTCACAGTAAAKATATTACTAGAGGTGCTAATGACATGAAATTGTCACCAGATGTCGGTAACAACCCAAGTGATCCATACATACAAAGAAATCAAACCATAAATGTCCAGAAATGAAGTTATTTGTAATAATGTGGAATGGCAAAGGGAAAAAGTACATTATTTCACCATAAACCACGACCAGGTGCTCCTCGCAAGATTTCTGACAGAGGAGTGAAAAGAATTATCAGAAGAGTTGTCCAAGAGCCAAGGACCACTTGTGGAGAGCTTCAGAAAGACCTGGAATTAGCAGGTATGTTTGTTTCAAAGAAAACAATAAGTAATGCACTGAACCACCATGGCCTGTATGCACGCTCACCACGCAAGACTCCACTGCTGAAGAAACAGCAAATTGAAGCTCCTTTAAAGTTTGCTGCACAACATTTAGACAAGCCTGTGTAATACTGGGAGAATATAGTCTGGTCAGATGAGACCAACATTGAAGTGTTTGGATGCCAGAATACACATCATGTTTGGAGGTCAAATGGCACTGCACATCAGCCCAAAAACACCAHACCAACAGTGAAGTTTGGAGGTGGGAACATCATGGTGTGGGCTGTTTTTCAGCACATGTTATTGGCAAACTTCAAATAATTGAAGGAAGGATGAGTGGAAAAATGTACAGAGACATTCTTGATAAAAATCTRCTTCCATCTACCAGGATGATGAAGATGAAACGTGGCTGGACATTTCAGCAAGACAATGAGCCCAAACACAAAGCCAAGGAAACTCTCAGTTGGTTTCAGAGAAAGAAACTAAAGCTGCTGGAATGGCTCAGCCAATCACCTGACCTGAATCCAACAGAAAATCTATGGAAAGAACTAAAGATCAGAGTTCATAGAAGAGGTCCABGAAACCTTCAAGATTTGAAGACTGTTTGTGGAAGAATGGGCCAAAATCACACCTGARCAATGCATGCCACTAGTTTCTCCATACAGGAGGCGTCTTGAAGCTGTCATTGACAACAAAGGCTTTTGTACAAAGTATTAGATAAATTTCAGTAAGTGTGTTCAATACTTTTTCCCTGTGCCATTCCACATTATTACAAATAACTTCATTTCTGGATATTTATGGTTTGATTTATTTGTTTGTATGGATCACTTGGGTTGTTACYRACATCTGGTGAAAATTTCATGTCATTAGCACCTCTAGTAATATATTTACTGAGAAAAATGGTGATGTGTTCAATATTTATTTTACCCGCTGTAATTGACTTTGGCCACTGCAATAATACCTGTAACCCTTTTCCTTTCACAGACACTGAGCTAACATTACAGCAAATACTCGGAAGGCYATTAAACTATGTGGGGTTACACAATAATTTGACCAACCTTCATCATTTCTCCCAAAATGATCTTAGTTTAAAACTCATACATGAACATTCCTTCAAGGATTGATAGGAGCACAGAAGCAATACCTTTTTGTACATTGTGTTTTCCTACAGCATGATAAAGTAAAATAAGGTTTCTGGCTTTAAAGCAATCCAATTCCTTTCAGTGTTTTAAAATCTAATGTTTTAAAATCTCAGAAATGCCAACATGATCCTTCTGGACTTAATGCTAGTTCCTTTACTGTTTTACTCTTTTATTTACGACTAAATATTTTATTCAAATCTTTCTCTTTTTTTTTCTTTCCCTTTGGTAAGTGGTCACGTTTTAGGAGCTCACAATTGACTTTTGGGTTCCCTTTTAAAATTATGTATGCTGTTGGTTCAGTAGGAAAGCAATGACTCCGAAAAAACAAAACAAAACAAAAAAATAAAATAATAAAAAAAAAACAAGCTGAGCAAAATAAATAAATAAAAAAAAAAACCTCATGGTCCCTGCCCAAACTGTGTGTTGTCTTCTTCATCAGCATCAACATTAAACAAAGTGAGGAGCAACAGAGCCTTACTGCTGGCAGCTACAGTCTCACAGTTGTCTGACGGGTCACCTTTCAAAGATGAAGTAAAAATCTGGTTGGATCTGCTGCTTCTTGGTTGAAGAAAGCTGAATAAAACATATCATTAGAAGAACACTGAGACATGTCATTCCGGCGGCGGCTAACAGTGCATTTAGATTTTAATTCACAGTAAAGTGGGTTAGCTTAGTTTCACAGCATAAAATGCACAAACAAGTTTAACAATGACAATCAAAAACTACAATCAGCTGTTCTAGATATGCATATTTCAACCTTAGTTTCAGTTTAATTGTGATTGAATATACACATTTATATTATTATTTTAAAGTTGAGTGCTGTAAAAGATTTTCAAAACCAACAAAAAATTAAAAGCAGGGGCAGATCATTTTTACAAATACAGAGGAAAGTAAAAAAAAATAACAGAAGAAAGAAATTCCTTCACAGTATGTTGATTTGCCCTAATATTATTCTTTCTGCCCCATGGGAGACAACCTTTGTGATTGCTCCATTGCTTTGTCAAATCCCCTCGATTACTGTGTCTGCATTTCAAATGCTTTTTTTCTTCTTCTTCACAAAGCACTCTCCTTCTGCAAGCCCAAAAAGCCTTGGGGCTAGAACTATTGCGCACTAACTGGGGATTATAGGCTTGTATTTGCCATTTACTTCTTGTTATTGGTCTTCAGTCAATAGCCCCATTCCCTAGCCTTCCAGATCTAAAGGACTGAGCTGGAAAATTTCTATGCTCACGATTCATCTGGAAATATGCTACAGTTTAGATTGGTTCCTGTGCAAGAGGGTGAGGAAGATGACAATAGCTTAGATGCAGAAAATTTGACACAAAGAAAAGCAACATTTTTTCTTAAAACAAAAAAAAATGATGAGGATGGAGTCACCCTAACTCAAAGGCTGATCTCAATTACTCAAAGAAAATTGTTTAAGCCTGTCATAACTGCAATCTTGAGATAAATGCCATGACTATGGGTGAGGGTTACACTGTGAATAGACCAGTAAATTGAGAACCTCACCTTTTTGCTTTGTTCCAGGGGAGCAACACCCCAGTCCGTCTGAGCCTCCCTCACTACCATTACTTCAGAACAAGAAACCACTGGAAATAAATTCTTCCACTTGAGGCAGAAACTGAAACTGGGAGTCTAATTGACTGAAAGGAGCATTTCACCTCCTGCTTGAGAACCATGGACTCTCTGACTCAGAGGGGTTGACTCACATCCTACTGACTTTACACTTGGCTGAAAACCAGTGCATGCTGAAGAATATGGCTTGAGGATGCAAACAGAACTGCAAAATCCACACAAAGCCAAGCTGCAATCCTCCTGTTCCTGAACCAGACACTTTAACTTTCCAAGACTTTGCCTTAAGATGGTGTATCTAAAGACCCCAAACAAGATCAAAGAACAGTTCTGGTGAAGTCTAACCAGCTCAAGAACAACCTAACAGGTCTGAGTGTCCAAGGCTGGCTGTGCCCATCAACAAGAACCACACATAAAGTCACATAACATCAACATCAAGTGACAGAAAAAGAAGACTGCAGCTGACATTCAAAACAAGTCAAGGTAAAAACTATAGTACCACTTCATAACAAGGCTCCTCTTATAGATGGCTTATACCTTATAGATGTGTTATTATTTCACTTGAAAACACTATAAATCACTACTAAGTGTTTATTATGCATTAATTAGGGATGAAAAAGAGACAAAACTGTCCGTTTTTTTTTTTTTTTTTGTGTGTCAAATCTGCCAAATGTCATATGAAAGCCTTATTGTATAGTATGGATCAGTACACTATTTAAAGCCAATTATACCTCAACATATGACTGTTTTGTAGTCCTTGTTTCTGTTTCTCCCCCACAACCCTGTTGTTCAACTGATCTATTTTTTTGTATTTTATTACATGACTGTTCTGTACTCCTCATTTCTATGTTTCTGCTGCACTACCCTATCACTCTGTCAGGTGTGCTCAACCAGTCGCTCGTGGGCTACTGGTTGCCCACCAGCTGGTTCCCAGGTGCCCATGAAGCACAACCACAGCTGACGAGCCGACTCGTCAGCTGAGAGCAATGTTGCGCTCCGGCCCAGGACTCATGTCTGCTCGCTGAGCTCTCCGGCAGAAGCGGTGGAGGTGGGAGGCGGGAGGAGTTTACATTCCAGCCTAGAACACGCTCCCTCTGCCCTCCCCATCTCACAGACGTCGTCTGCCGTGAAACAAGCAGCACTCCGAACATGATATCGCGAGACTTTAGGGTCACGTGTTCTAAAACAAAGCGGAGTGATACAGTATTGGTTAGTGCAGAGAAAATGGATGAAAAACGAGCGAACAAGGAAAGAAAAATTTATTATTTTCACCCAGAGGGAGGAGGACTATTTTTTTGTTTTTTCTAATTCAAAGTCTATTTGACTCATGTGTAATTTGAGCGCTGCCTTGTCCAAAAAGCGTAACTTGAAGCGGCATTTCAAGACAATGAACAAACGGTACAAGACGTATTTCCCCTCCTAAGTTGTTTACGGACTCAAAGTGCGGGAGCTGAAAAACAAGCTTGCAGGACAGCAATCAGTTTTCACTCTGCCCAGCACAAAAGGTAAGGCTGCTATGAAAGCCTCATGATCCTGGCTCAACACAAACAGTCTTTCAGCAATGGAGAAGTTATGTAAGAAGCATTTATTGAGGCTGCAGAAGCACTTTTTCATGATTTTAAAAATAAAGGTGAGATCGTGGCTGCTATAAAGACATGCAGTTGTCCAGACAAACTGTGACACAGCGATGTGAGGGAAGGGCTGTGGATGTGAGGACCAGCTAAAAAAGGACGTCAAACAGAGTGTTTCTTCAGTTTTATGAGTCAACCAACATGGTAGATGTGGCCCAGCTGTGACATGTTTTTATCAGAATGGCCTTTGCAGACATGAGTGCAAAAGAGTAGCCGCTCACCAGGGACACACAAGAGAAGATATTTTTTAAATATTTTTATGAGGATTGTTAATAAAAGCAACTTGCCCCTCTATTAACTCATTTCCATAACAACTGATGGTGCTCGAGCAATGACCAGACATACTCTGCAAGCAGAATGACTCTTTGCAGACCTGCTGCTACACATGAAAATCCCACTGAGGTAGATACATTCATTTTTATATAGCCTGCATAAAATGTTGTGTCCTTGTTACGTCTGCATGTTGTTTTCTTTTTATTACATTTTATACCAGATTAGTGTCTTATACACTGACTGGCACCTCCGTGTTATTTATTTTGCAGTTTGGGTGTGCCCTTGTTTTCTGTACCTGATATGGCTGTGTGTGTCTTGTTTACAGGTGGTGAACCAGGTGGAACTCTTTGAATGGTCTGGAGCCAGCAGTCTGGAACAGTGAGGGACTGAGCTCTTCAGCACCTACAGATGACACCATCCTGCTGCAGATTGAGGTTTGAAACAGTTGTTGAAGATTTGTGAATCTGCACCATCGTAAGTCACTTTTTGTAATAGTATAAACGAGAGAGTTTTATGTTGTGTGCTTTGCCTTTGAAAAAAGGGCGGCACTGTTGTGGTAGCCATAGTTTTTTTGTTTTGTTTTTCCTCCCCTGTATGGAGAGAAAGAGAGGAGAGTTCTCTGAATAAATGGAGACTAGTTCTCGTGCTCCAAAGTTATTTAAGTCTATGGTTCTCGCACTGGACAGGTTTCCAGCCCTCATAGCTCGCACGTTACAGTGAGTACTAATTCAAGGAGATAAAAAAGGTACTTTTTGTTTGAACATCACTTTTCTGTTTCTCTGTCAGGAGTTAAGTAAGGATTTTTTCTTTTCTTTTTTTTTGTAGATAAATGTATGGTTAAGTAGATAGTTTTGTTTGACAATACTTTAAATTAAATAAAACTAGCAACACATTACGTTCTGTTTTATTTACTTTAAAGAAGTGAGGAGTAGGGAGACGAAAACACATGTTTTTTTGATGCTGAGACTGGACAAGTAGCTCTCGGCAAACTGCGGACTTCAAAAGTAGCTCTTGGTTCAAAAAAGCTTGGGCACCCCTGCTCTATGTATTTATAGTTGTTTCTTTTCTATTTTGCAGTGTCCTTGGGTGTCCTGAAAGGCGCTTTATAAATAAAATGCATTATTATTATTATTATTATTATTATTATTATTATTATTATTATTATTATTATTATTATTATTATTATTATTATTATTATTATTATTATTATTATTATTATTATTATTAACGATTAATACTATCATAAGGGGAGTCTTATTGTAATGTGTAAAACAATACACTATGTATAAGGCTCCATTATGACATTATGCGTGTTTAGAAATCATTAATAAATATTAGTGTGCCTACTGTCATACACCTTACAATAAGGCTCCTTTTCATAGTTGTGGATATGTAGTACACTATTATATGTAAAATATGTGTTTCCAGTACATTATTGTGCTTACAAAGTAGTTACCTAGTCTGAAAAGTTGAATATAGCATTTTAGATATAATATGTACATAAACACATTTGGCTCACTATTCGAATAGGAATCTGGACAGTTTTAACTCTTTCTTATCATTAAATTAATGCACAATAAACACTTAGTCTTTATTTGTGTTTATAGATTAATTAATAACCTATCTATGAAGTATTTACAAGCCATGTATAAGGGGAGCCTGATTGTAAAGTGGTTCCAAAATGATATTTTCATACATTTACATGTCAGACAAAAAAAAAAATTAAGTTGGCAAAGAAAAACTACCAGCTGCAATTAATTAGGATCCCAAATGAAAAGTTAACAGGCCTTGGCCTTCTTGCATTAAGACAATTTAAAACCTTTAGCACCACTTATAAATAGATGTTGGTGAACAAATAGAATTTAGACCCTATGTGGATTAAAGCAAATCTACAATAAATTTGAAGTAATGCACCTAATTTATGCTTTTAAAAATCTGATGTATAAACATGAGAAAAAGAGCAGTTCAAATAAATTAATGAAAGCTCCAAATTAACATGAGATTCACTGCCATGAATAGGACATGGAGACTTTTCACTGCAACTGTACATATCGTCTCAGAAAACAGTATGAAGTCCAATACGACTAATAAAGATTACCAAGATGCAGAAAACTGTGAATAATAGAAAAATAGACAAAAAAGACAAAAGATTATTCCTGCTGTTCCCTTTTTCTACACTTCCTTTATCAACAAGATCACTAATGTCTGCCATTTATTATTCATGTTGAGCTACCCTCTGGTAATCCAGACTGACTTTGTAACATGAAACAGGATTAATCAGAGATGTCGTGCAGTGATAAAGTGTGGTTATAAAACCTGGTCAGAAAATAAATGTTGATGTCTTCTTTTGTTGTTTCCAAAAAGTCTCTTAATCTGGTCGTTGAGACTAATATGGAATCTTTGACTTTTCAGATTACAACCAGGAGAGCAGCTTTCCTAAAGTCTTGCAGTCAAGTGGTTACTCATACAATCTCTGTGAGATGGTGGGAGTGCATTTTAAAGACAAACTCTAGGTTAAAGAAAACCAAACTCTTTTATTACTGAATTGGGCACATGATTTCAAAATGTAGTAAATTACTTGGTATTACTTTAAATAACCATACTTTATTCACTGTTTCCTGGAGAAATGACTAAACATTTGTGTTCTCAACWGCTTTTCAAACATCTTTTATCTCCCCACTCGGTGGCCTTCAACTTTTATTTCCACCTTCCGGAGTGGGTTTTCTTTGAAAAGCGTTTGATTTTCTTTATGCATTCAGACAGCAGATCTAAGAAACTATTGCTTCTGAAGGGATGCTACCCTGGCACTCTTAGGAAATACACTCCAGAGACTTTGAAAAATGAAACCTTTACCATTCTGTCAAGATGTTTCTAAATAAATTACAGTGGCCATTTTATTTATTTTTTATTGTTTTATATGATGTAGAAAACATGTCATCCAGTGCAAGAGTGTGGTCCATTGATTTGTTTTTAATCGTTTCTGGACAGTAGAGTGCTCTGCTACAGATGACTGAGCTAAATCAGGCTTTGTGGGAAACATTTTATTCGTTTTGGTCTCTTTGAAGGATGTGTTGACGATAAGAAAATATGGATCACGGCGATCATTTTTACACAAAAATCAATCCAATCCTGTCTCTTTACGACATTTTTTCCTTGCTGCACTCAGTTCAGGTTCTGTCAATTTTCTCAAATCTCTGTGAGACTTTCAATATTAACCTTGTCGTTTTGTAAAGCATTTGCAATGATTCAGCAAGAAAGCAGGGACACACACACACACACACACACACACACACACACACACACACACACAC
>NW_013952497.1:921564-923116 GCF_001266775.1 Austrofundulus limnaeus
CACACACACACACACACACACACACACACACACACACACACACACATATGCTGACTCACTTGTATCCTTAAACCTCCCACACTGTAGGAGTGTGGCTTCTAATCTTATTTATGTGACTSGAGYGCTGACCTTTGCKGTTCCACGGCACATTTGGGTGTCGTCTGCATTTCTGTTCCTGTGTATGAATTTTGCAAGCATGTCACTTTGCACATACAAACTCACATGATTTGTGTGTGTGTGTGTGTGTGTGTGCGTGTGTGCACATGCCTCAATGTAAGTCATGGGCAGTTTTTAGTAAATGTACAACTTTGCTTAACTGCCACTGAGGTCAGATTACAGGAGTCAGCTAAATGACCAGAAGCTATTAAATATTTTTATAATGACAACACCACATGTGTACAACCACACCTCCAACCCAAAGGAAAAGTAAATGTTCTTGATTGTTGGATTCTTGTAATAGAAGTCATATGGGATACAATTGGTGCAAGAAGTGAAGTAATGTCAGGGCTAGAGCCACATCTTTTATCTTGATAGAATTAACAACTACCACAAATAAAATACCATTATTATTATTATTATTATTGTATATTTTTTCTTTGCGTAATTGTCTATAATGGCTGTTTGGCAAACGTGGAAAATTAAAAGAAGGCAAAAGCAAAGGTAACCATGTGGGTTGCAACATTTTATACAAAATAAAACTAGCATTTACTGAAGGAATGAATATAGGCTTCTACACTGCATGACAAACTTTGAAACACAGTTCGTGTGTCTGTCAACACTTGGATTACCGTATATGCAGGGGATTACGGAGCCTGCGAGAGGACACGGGAGATTTTTTTTCTCTTGCACCATTAGCGAGTTAGCCTACTACTTTAATTCAGCTTAAGAATGAATATATCAAACAACCACGCATGGAAAAATGCCATATGCCGATATTTTAACACAGTGCAGCCACGCAACAGCAATGTCAATTTCACGAACTTGTGGCGACACATCCTGTTTTGGTAATTGGATATTTCAAAACAAAATTCTGATTTAATTCAGTTCATATGCAAAAACTTTTGCGTGGGAACGCAAAAAGTATTGTGAGGTAACGCAAAAATATTGTGAGGTAACGCATTAGTAATACGTGGGAACGCAAAGGGAAAAAAAATCCCCGGTGTCCCCTCGCGGGCTCTGTAGAGGATGTTGCTTAGATACTACCACTTAAATTTTAGTACAGTTTCTCAAAAAAGTATACGTATATCTATTTTACAATATGGGTTTGCTAAGGTTGATTTGTTGTGATGTCCACACGCCATACAAATAATCACAGGATGTTACAGGTGGATGCTGCAATAACTGGAGACAGTGCTCTAGCCTAGTTTTTGGTAGTGGGTCACCTTCACTTCTTACTTATAGACTTGCAACTATGATTTATTACATAAATTTGCATTCACACAGTGCACAGTATTTATTTTTTAATGAAATGCAGCCTTTTTTAATATTAGGACCAGTGAAAAACATTTTTCTTTTTTGAATTAAAACAGTGAAAAAAAACTTTGTCCTTGAA
>NW_013952497.1:923148-925578 GCF_001266775.1 Austrofundulus limnaeus
ACCCATAATATCCTTTTCTTAAATCCAGTTTTACATGATTGTAGTTTATCATAAATATTAAACTGTTTCTATATAACTGAATCTTACACTGGATTGTAAACAAGGTTATAGGGATTTAAATGAACTTATCTTGTTTAAATTTGGAACCATTCTGTGACATTACTGTACTTTGATCAATGCATTTAATAATCAAATGGGAAATTACAGTTTGTGCATTGATATGATCCTGCTTTTGTTTGCCTAGTTTGCCTGCATTATTACCAGTCACCCATCCATCCATTATCTCCTGCTTGTTCTGGAGTCAGTTTATGGGGCGCAGCAGCTTGAGCATGCAGGCCCAGACSTCTCTTTCCCCAGCCACCTCTTCCAGCTCTTCTGGGAGGGATTCCAATGTGTTTCCAGGCCAAAAAAGAAACAGTCTCTCCAGGGTGTTCTGGGGTCTTCCTTGGGATTTCCTCCCCGTCAGACATGTTGTATCTACAATCTCATTATTTTGGTTGTTATCTAAAGATTGTGGCCATAAGGAACCATTCAGTAAACAAAGCCTTACAGCTCAGCACCCTCTTCACCACAACAGACCAGAGTCTGCAGTACAGTGGAGTCATGTGGTTTACAATATAGTTTTCAAGTATTTTTAGTGTCAAGAAAGTTCATAAATTGTATTTTTCAAATATTACATCATCACTGTAATTATTCAAAATCAAAGTGTGATTACAGTGATGAAAATAGCACACRTACTCCTTTGCACAGTCCAAATAACTCCACATTACATCATTTTTTTTATTTAGCTGACAGGAGGTTGGGGGAGGCTCTACAGGACAACCTTGCCTCGGAACAACCAGGTTAAGGTGGCTGTGAGAGTCTGTAAAGTCACTAAAGTAAGAGTTAAAAAAAGTGTCTGTACATTGCCAGGAAAGATGAAAAAACATCTCATTGTAAAGCTAAAGCAGATTCACAGAGAACCAAGACCATGAAATGAGGGAAAGAAGATTAAAGAAGGTTAACCTCTATCTGTCTTTACTTACCTCTCCTCTCACTCCATTTCCCTCATTCACTCGGCACTCTTCTCTCTTACCTCTGATAGCTCAGTCTGCCGTCTGTACAATGAAAATGGAAAGTATTCCTCTTAACCCACCATTTACCTGCAGCACAGTTACTTATACTTCACACATGAGTAATTTAAGCACTTGTCTGTCCATCAAACAAGTTTCAGTCGARGTGTTTAATATAAAATAGAATGTGTGGTTTGGGTTTGAATGACACAGGCAGTTTTTATGCAGCAAATTAGGCATTTCTTTTAAACCGCAGCAGTACAATGTGCTTTCCAAAGAGTTTGTGAGCAAGGCTATGTTTATGTGCATAATGGCTAAAGACATTTTCATACAAACGCAAACAGTGAATATCTACTTTTTAATCAGAAACCAAACGAACTGTAGAAATCTCATTTATTTCCTGCAGTAATAACTCAACGTAAAAGTTCAGCCTCAAACCTGACCTCATACTGTTCAGGCATTTCAATTAACATAGCTGCTCAAGTCAGTCTTCCTTAACAGAATGATTGTTTGGCTTTTATACTGCATTTATCTTTCATTCCTCTATAAGACGAAGATAAAACATCTGTCCCTGTGATATTCAGGCTCATACTTTTACGTCCACTTTTGTCTTTTTATATAAATTCTTTTCATCTCCCTTGCATGCTCTAATGTCACTTCTCCTTTATGATATCCTCTTTGTCAGACCCAGTCACCATTGTCTTCCTCCACAGTGTCGTTCACTCTTTAATGATGACTGTGGAATAAGATGGAAAAAAAGAGATACTGAAGGGTTCTGTCTCTTTTGTTCTACAGGTTCGTTTCTTTGGCTTCCTTTCTGTTTGCTCAACAATTCCAGCCTAAAGTCTTTGCTGCAGGTTCTCATATGGTTTACAAAACATGCAGAATAGAATAACTAAACTTCAGTAAAGCATTGACTGTAGGTGTCTGTTTAAGCATTTGTAACAAATATCCACTAAATCAAACTATCCGTAAMAGAACCCAGTGTCTGCTGGGTTGTGTTTTGTCGAAAACATTTTTCAGTGAAACTGTAGCTCAACTGGGATTCCATGAATACTGAAATTACATTATATATATAAAAAATATCCATCATTGTATTGGCTATGTTATTTTTTTTAGCTCTGGTAGTCATCTTAAAGGGATCCCTGATTAGTTGTAACATTAGACTTTATTCGATAAACATTTATTTTAATTGTAAAATAAAGACTGTAAAAATACTGAAGGCTGTTTAGTTTTTATAATTTTTAAACTAAAAGTTTAAAACTATGTTACACGGACAGGGCCATTTTCTTTACACGCAAAGCATTCTGGGTAAATGATGACATCAACTAGGTCATCGGCACGAGGCTGCTAGCGAGCTATATCCACCCTGAAGGTT
>NW_013952497.1:926728-928870 GCF_001266775.1 Austrofundulus limnaeus
ACACACACACACACACACACACACACACACACACACACACACATTTATGTGCATGTATGGGTGAGTAATCCCTATTATTGAGGGATGAAAAGACCAACCCACTGCTTCTTGTGGGACATTCCCATGAGGGAAAATGTCATTTGTAGGTCAGGGGTTCAATTTAGGGCTAAGAYATAAGTTTAGTATAGATTAGAGTTACATTATATACTTGAGAGGTCAGGTTTAGTGTAAGGGGTCAGGGTTAGGCTGCATAAGTTATTGGAAGTTAATGTCCCTATAGATTTATAGTAATAGACCATACACAAAAACAAAATGTGCATGGGCAATTACATGATTATCTTTTATGAAATAGAATAAAATATACTTTTGATTTTTTGAAAAACAAGGTTTAGTGGGGATTTATCAAGAGTCAGTGTCTTACTTGCTGTAAGCATAAATAATCTCAGTTTGTTTACATATATTTTACTTCACTTTTCAATTAAACCGACATGTAGAATCTCAATTATGAGTCAGAGTCAAGCTCTAGTCAAACTGGGGCTGGYTTAAAAGCAGTTTTATACAACTCCAGCTTCCAAAACCTTATTTCATTTCATGTGGATATCATTTTAAAAACCTTTACATCCCTGACATGCCTGATTCAGTGATTGRATTATTTRTTTTAATTTATGCAGAAGCCTGTTAATAACACATTAATTTAAATCATGTTTGTTGGAAAAGAAAACCAAACAAAACATAGGTGTCCTCAAAAACCAGGACYACCCCCTGCTCTAAATCAATAATTCTACAGAAATGTGAACTATAAATTCATGCTGAAATCATCTGTTCTGCTAACCTTGGAGAGAAACACGCTGCAATTCAAACATGTGCCGAATGGGTTGTAATGGTTTATGGCTCTTTAAATAAATAAATCTGTCCTCCACAGGACGCTGTCGCAGTCAGYTGCTGGATTTACATCACATGACAGATATGTCAGCATGTACAACTTTCCAGTTASGAATAAAAAACACAATCCCGTGACTATTCCTCTTTTATTTGTTTTTGGTCTCATATCATGTTTTATTGTTTCTTTAAAGATAAACTATGCATTTCACATTTTTTCCTCTGAACCTTTAACTGTTTTCCTGCAGCCAGTGATCACAAGGTTGTCACATTAAATGGACAAAAACTGTTCAATCATGTTAGAATTAAACAACTTCTCTTTACCAACAGGAACTTTTGATATRTTCAGTATTTTTATTTATTATTATTTTTACTTCTGAATATATCATGGAGCAAATAAACCAAAAACACTGCCATCCTGTCCATTTCTCCATCCAGTAAGACAGYCATGTAGTAAAATAATTTACATGAGCTGCCTGAAGATTAAAAACATCAAAGAGAACGTGACAGGCAGGACTTATTGAAACCAGTTAGATGGACACTAAAGAAAACAAAGCAGCAAGTATTTGTTTCTGCGGGCAAAGATATCATTTTATTATTATTTTGTTTAGTAAGTAAACAGGGAAAATTTCTGATGCAAGAAAAATGAGCGGATTACTTAAGCCTCTCTTAAAGGGACAGTTCAGATACTTTGAAGTGGAGCTTCGTGGTGAGAATATGAACAATYATTAAAATACTTATAGTATAAACTCTTAGAATGGCCTCAGTTCAGAGAAATAATTTGAATCTGACCAAACTGACAAGCCAATGGCTAGTCTGAATGGAGTGTACGCCAACGTGCGTCTCTCCCCTTTTAAAACATCTTCAGACTAAAATACTTTATTCAAACTTTTTTCTCTTTTGCCTAACAGTATTTTTCATCTTTCACAGTCTGAATGACTTAACAGTACATACCAACAAAGTATACTTCACTAGAATAATCTCATAATATAATACCTTATTTTACTAAATTCATTACATTTCTGAGGTAATTCATTGGCATTCATTACATTTCTGAGGTAATTCATTGGCATTATTTAAGGATTAATCACCACATTTTCCTTGAAGTGAGACTGTGCTATACTTTGCACAGAAAGGAAACACATTTGCATTTGATATTTTTTTCTTTGTTGTAACAGTGGGCCTCATGCAAGAACACGTTCGTATTCTTATCCTAAATTTCTCTTACTTTTGTTCGTACAAAGGGTTCGTACAAACATGTCA
>NW_013952497.1:929633-939570 GCF_001266775.1 Austrofundulus limnaeus
TGACATGTTTGTACGAACCCTTTGTACGAACAAAAGTAAGAGAAATTTAGGATAAGAATACGAACGTGTTCTTGCATGAGGCCCAATGCTTCTTGGCAATAAATCTTATTCCATTGGAAAGTTAATTTCTCTTTTAAATGGTACCACTTTGTAAGGAACATCCAATTGTGGGATGAGCAGTAGAGTTGGACATGTGGGTTGCACACATGAAAAATTTGCTAAATCTTCTCTGTCAAACAACTTATCGTATTGCTGCTATTGGCACATGTTTTGAGCTTCTGGTACATCCAGCTGCTGCTAATCAGGTGCTCACTATAAGATTTATTGGCAAGAAGCATTGCTACAAAAATGTCTTTACTGTTTTTGCTAAGTTTGCAAATATAATAATTTCAAAAAACCCTCATGCTTATAGTTCTATCCTCCCAATTTCCTACTGTTGTTGTATGATTCAAATCTTGGTACTGCAGTTGAATAAAATGTACACTTGTGTTTTAATTAAGCAAATTGTCCGACATCCTTTTTCCTGCGGTTTTGGAAAAGCAAGACTCCTGAGTACCAGTGATGGTTTTTGTAGAAAAGGCTGTGATTTAGAACAAGCTCTGCTCATGCATAAAACACAAGCAGCACAAAAACAAAAGCATGATAAAATATTGAGCTGGTTTTCAGTGATAAATATGAATGCTACTTTGTTTTATTGCTAACGACCATGCATAAAAAAAAACTACCACCCATGGCATTTCACAAATCATTTAAACAGTCTTTTTTCTAATTCTTAAAATAAGAAGATAAGAAACAATGTAGTGACAACTCAATTTTTTTATCTCGTTGACTTTAATTTGTAATACTACTTTTTTAAACCTGAAAATTTGGTTTGCTTATATACAAAAACAACTGTCAATCACAAGAATATACTGTAACAGCTTCTAAGTTTTTTTAATTATGTGTTTGTTTTATTAAAAGATAAAGCGATAATCTTTTTTTATTTTTATAGGGATACGTCAGACCTTTTGAGGTGGTGATTTTGTGAAATGACCAAAAACAAATGATATTGTATACTTTATGCTGGTCAGTTTGAAGAAAGACTTTACTTCTGACTGGATTGAAGAGCTAATGCCTACTTCCAACAAAGACRAGACCAAAATGTATTGCTTATTAATTATGCCAAGAGTTCCAGGCTGTCCTAAGGGTTGTCTTTCATCTTTATTAGCCTTTCTCCTTTATTTTTGCTTTTCTTCTATCCMTTTTATTCATTTTCATTCCAGGTGGAGTTGTAAGCAGGCATCTGTTTAATTTTATAATAACTATGCCGAATGTAACAAACACTATTTGTCTTTTCTTCTAAMTTTCTCTTCTGTCATTACTATGACCTATAGAATATGTGGACATCAAGGCCAGTGAGAGTCCATTAGCCTGACCAAATATATCATTAGCAAGCAGAATGAGATTATTTTTTTCTAATGTATTAGATTTTATTTTCTATCCAAGCAGTACTTTGCAACACTGATACTGTCCTCACTGAAATCAAACTTATTTTGTAAATTGTTTCAAATGGTGTCTCTTTTTGTTGGCACAATGAGCAACCTATTAGTTTCTATGGCTCAGTCAGTAAAAAAGTCCTCACAAGGCTAGTTTACAATCTGACACCTAATACAGAAAATCTTTCCAACTGTAAAYACAAGTGCACAAAACGAGAGTGATAACAAGCTCAGTGTGGGACAGTGACTGGTGTTAATTAGGTTGTTAGCTGGGTGCGTGCTACATTCACACTGAACTTAGAAAAAGTTAAACAGATAATGTGGAGACTCAAATCAAACAAGAGAAACTTGTGTAGCATCTTCACACAATATTGTGTGATTGTTTTTGTGTGAAAAATCAGAAGAATATCATTATTTTGTTATRGTAGCACTAACATTTATGAAATGTCCAGTGAAACTTTTTGACTGAATCTAGACTGTTAGCAACCCAAACATATTTTAGTATTCGTAGAAGGAAAAGTTTGTACTTCATATAATTTGTTCTTGATAAATAATAATAATGACGACACACTGGGAATATTGTTTACTTCTACCCTGAAAAAACAAAAACAAAACAAAAATAGGTTAGAAAATGGATGAATAGATGGATGGAAAGATTATGGAGGCAAAACTACAAAGGTACTTTGATGTCAAGTCAGTTATATTTTGACCCACCATGTATAACAGTTATTGTTTAGCTGCCCCCCCCCCCCTCCAACAAACACACACACACACAAACACTTTTTTTTTGCCAAACCGTAGTTCATAAACCAAAAGACTTGAATTCTAATCTGAAGCGTTTTTGCAGTGGAGAACAAGGGTGAGAAAATAGCATCTACTAAAGCAATCCTGTTGGTGTCAAACAGGATCAGTTTTTATATTCTAAAGGTGAGATGAGGCAAGTGGGGTGGAGAAAGACACACACTCACTACGACCAAAGACTGGCAGACACATGGCTCATAAGCTCTTCAATAGAGAGCCATCCTGACTGATAGAGGCTCACACTAAACTAGGGAGAGCGAATGAGCAGAATYATAAAATCTGTATAACAAGACAGATCCTGTGGTATTATCTGGGTGTTTGCGGGTTTTCTGTGAGACATGTCAATGACAGAAATATAGGCTACTTTATTACCCCAAACTAAAGCACATGGAACTGAAAAAGGTTTAAAGGCACAGTGTGTAGGATTTTGTCAATTATTTTAGCCAAAATTGAGATAATCACTGACAATAATAAAAAAAAAACCTTGTTTTATTATTTTTAACTTATAAAAAGCTGTTTATATCTCCATGGTCGCGCATCACCAGTACAGGCAGCCGCCATCTTGCACCGCCATCTTGTCCACGAAGGCTCATGAAGGACAAACTGCGGTGGCGGCGTCAAAAAAGGCTTTTACTGTCTGTCATTGTAGCTGGGATAATTTTACTTATTAAAGCTCATAATCTTACCACTTGAATCATCACTAGCCCTGAAGCTGCTGGTAGACATCGTGGTTGGAATTATCAAAGGTTTTTGATACCTGAGAGACACCGTAGCAACTCCTTTGCGTTTGGGAGCGGGGGTGGGGGAGGACCAGGGAGGATGAGTCAACCACTCAACCACTAGATGTCACTGAAAACAACAAATCCTACACAGTGTGCCTTTAACATGCAAAAAATAAAAAATAAAAATAAAAATAAAGAGAGAGAAGAGTATATAGCAGATATTTTATTCATTTACATCTATTTTTCAGCACAGAAAGATCTAATTCATGTTTTTACCATCAGCTCCATTAATTAGAAGCAATATCTGTGCTATTGTGCCATTCCCCAGTGTCATTCAGCCTTCATTACAGCCACTTTGATACTGAAATGAAACAGCCTTCAGCTGAATTGTGGCCATTATACTGCACAGGCTTGCTGCTCTTCAGTCACAATTACATAGTCAAGCTCCTTTTGGGTTTGGCTCGCTCAGTCTGGGTTAGCAATTTGTTGTTCTGAGTGAGTCTGTGTCTGTCGATGTGTTTGCGCCTGGTGATGCTCACATGTGGGCATATACTATTGAATTAGTTTTTTATTGCATTYATACAGATACGATGATGTGGTCAATGACAGCTAAAAAAAACAGTTATTAAAGGGAGATTGTGGCAATGCCCCCAGGCACAATAAAGCCTATTCAATTGAAAAGTATAGAAAAACACTAAGGGGGAAGCTCTCAAATACAGTCCCATGTCTGCTTTAGGACAATTAAAATTAGATAAATATGTTGTGCTTGTTAGTGTGGAAAATACACTCATCAACTTAAACAGCCTAAATGAGAATACTAATTTTAGCTTCTGAAAACTTTAATCTGATTGCATTAAAACAAATGTGTGTACTTTTGGAGAGGAAACGTATTCCTCCCTGCAATATACAGTCATGTGGGGGCCAAAAATTGCAAATGAAACTGAAGTGTCATGATTATCAGTTGGCCATAATGACGCACGGAAATCACTTTGAAATCAAAATGTCTTCCAATGTTTTGAAAACATGCTTGTTTGTGAAAATAATGTATGTTCAAGAGTGTAATCTTTTGTCCTGCTTTTTACCCTAGAGACAACTGGAGTTTTCAAACTATGGGGAGCGCCTCCCCTAGGGGAAACCAGATGTTATGATGAGGGGGTGAGAGGTAAATCAAGAGGTGGGAAAATAGCATAAGTCTTATGTTGACACTGCAGTCTTAGATTAATAGAACAAGCTGATAGTGATAAAAACACAAGTATCGATTCCAACACGTTATTATTCACACAGTCTAGCTCTAACTTAGCATCATCTGTTGCTGTAGATTCTCAGTCATCCAGGACATGGAAAATGGAAAGAATAAGGATGAAGCGACTGGACTTTTCTGTCATTGAAGACATGCAGATTTCTGTGCTTGAAACTCCCATCAGATTGGTGTTATAACAGATCGAGTTGCTCACCACTAACCTCAGTGATGTTACATAGGAGTTAGATGAAATGACGAGACATGAGCGTTCAGAGAGGCTTGGTAAACATTTGATATGTTGCGTAGGGGCAAAATCAATTAGATTTTGGGTGAATTTGCTTGCGAGTGCAATCTAAAAGGAAAAAAAAGAAAAGGCATTGTTGTGATGTTTAAAAGTGAAAACATGTTTTAAAAAGCATGTTTAAAATATGTAAAAGAAAAAAAATTTATATGAACAGGTTTTTTTTTTTTTAAAGTAGGAACAACAGGTATAGCGGCAAGAAAATGTATAGCAAAAATAATGCCCGTAACATATATAATGTTTTTTTTGGGGGGTGGGGGGCAGTTGTTTGTTTCCTCTCTCAGTGGGGTTTTCGCTTGTACACATTAAAAAGTCCCGAAGTAGAGAAATTTAGCTTTAACAAATTTTTCAAAGAAAAAATTCCAAGTCGTAAGACTACTTGAACCATGTGAAATTGTAAAAATAGTTGACAAAATTTATTCTTCAACTGTCAGTCAGTGAGCTTTTTGTGAAGTAAAACAAAACAGCTTTCAGGGGTGTCAAACTCAGGTCCTCGAGGGCTGCTATCCTGCATGTTTTCCTTGTTTCTTTGCTTCAACACACCTGATTCAGTGCTTCAATTAATTCCTTACATTGTGCAGAAGCCTGTTAATCATCCATTCCAACCCATTCTCACTCCCAAGTCGTCACATATTGACGCTTTTCCAAGGTTCCCTCTACGTCCGATTTTGACGCGGCGGGTACCCCCGTCACGTCAGTTACTGACGAGATGGGGCGAAGTCTGTTGTCATATTTTCAGAAAGTGTAGAAAATGTGCAAAAACTACCGTTTCGAAGCCTGAAAGTACCTTTGTTCACTTTAGACATCCTGTCCCTGACCCTAGTACCTAAAATTAACCATTTTTAGAAAATGTAGGAAATTCACGTAAACATGTTCCAAAGTCTGAAATTACCTAATATTCACCATGGACATCCTMCCCCTGATCCCAGTACCTAAACTTAACCATTAATCCTGATCCCTCATGTTAACCTCAGACCCCCGACCCAAAGACCCCTGGTGGCGCAACCCGGAAAAGCCGCGGGCGTCAAGGACTGACGCGAGGGGGGTACCCGGCGCGTCAAAATCGGACGTAGAGGGAACCTTGGAAAAGCGTCAATATGTGACGAGTCGGGAGTGAGAATGTGTAGTCCATTCATGCAAATCGTGTTTGAGGAGGAAAACAAGAAGACATGCAGGACAGCCGCCCTTGAGGACCGGAGTTTGACACCTGTGGTTAATATATATATATATATACTGCTTAAAAAAATAAAGGGAACACTTAAACAACGCACTCTAACTCCCGATCTTAATCAATGAAATATTCGCATTGAGTACTTTGTTCTGTACAGAGTTGAATGTGCTTCACAAAAGTTTGATTTACTTGGACTTAGCGTGCGTTGTTTAAGTGTTCCCTTTATTTTTTTGAGCAGTAGTGTTCCCTTTATTTTTTGAGCAGTGTATATATGTATATACTGTATATACTAGTACTAGTATATATATATATATATATATATATATATATATATACATGCATTTAAATATATACTATTACTACTTTCAAATGTTTTGAAATTGGCCTGTCTTTTTTTAAGAACATCGTCAGAAAAATGCTTTGAATCTGAAGAAGCTATAWATACTAATCACTATGAAGCTATGTTTCTCAATGGAATCATGAACTTCCACTGTTTATGACCAAACCCTATTATCAACATACAGTATGATGATCTTAGTCTAAATGTCTGGTATWAAAGGTTATGGRCCACAAGCAATTCTTCTGGGAATCCTACAGCTTTATTTCAAATATTTAATCAAGATAAACCCAATACGTTAGCACAGCAAACATGATTGGAAAATAAATGTTAAACACGTGTAAGCAGGTGTTTATTGCCCCATCAAGATCCTACATTTATRTTCATTTTATGGCGCTCCCTGGTCTAGCTATCAGGGCTGGCGCAATTACCCATAATGCCATGTGATGTAACACCAAGGCAAGTTGTAAAAGATTGAAATGAGAAAGGTGTCTTATATTTGGCATAACTAAGTTAGCTTCCTGTCAACTGGAGTACCAAAAAAAGAAGAAAAAAAGAAGAAAACATTGTAATTTTATAATTGATGAAACATACTAACCTCTGTGAGACTCTTCAGTATGTTATTAACTGTCTCACAAAGGAACGCACACAGCCACACCAAATCCAAACACTCCTAATTTGCCTCCCTTCAGAATCTGTTCCAGTGAGTGACACTGTTAATCTGCTTTTCTTCTTCTTACTACCCCTCATCACCCCCCATTTCATCATCTTTTATCTTCCTATTCACTTTGCGAGCATTTTCTATCCACCGAGCCCCTTTTCACAGAAGAAATCATTCAATTTCCGAGCCACTGCCTAAACCCACCACCTTAAGCACTGCAGTCTAATTTTAAGCCTTGGGGTTTGTTTTAACAAGACAAAATATCTCAGCAATTTTCACGCTGGTGTCGCAATTAGTAATATATACATTAATAAATATGTATTGCTTTGTGATAATATGCAGCTAAACTGTGCACTTCAAAAAAKAGTATTGTGCTGCTGCAAACTTCAAAAGCTATCCAAAATAATAATAAAAGAAAGAAATACGCACACAAACCTCTTGTCCAACCTTGTCACACTTCTCTCTAAACAATCTCCACACACGCCGTTGAAAGAGCACCTTGCCTAAAATTTACAACCCTCATGCATCTTAAGCTTGTATGTTTATTGCCTGAGATGGCAGGATGAAATCAAATTCATTACMAGGCACTACATCATTCAGAGCTGGCTGCCAGAGGCTTTATGTCCACGGTGCAACTCTGCGTCCCTCCGAGGAAGCTCTGATCAGGAGGCAATACTGTGTTTGGGTGAGTATTTGGCATGTTAATTTTGAAACCTCTGTTTACTGACAAGTCTCGGCTATCATTGTTTGGTAAACATGTTTGAGTATTTTTYACCTTAGATTGAAATTTGGTCTCCATATGTGAATCTGTAAGCTCATTAAAGTTATTGCCTGCCTGTTAAAATGTGGACCAGTGTTACAGTATGGTTTAGGAATAAATTCACCATGTTATCTTTATTTATTTATGTTTTTACATGATGCAAGCTCAGTATAGCCAGTGTTCATACACCATCGCAACAAGCCAGTCTAAAAAAGCAAAAGCAAAACAAAACAAACAAACAAAAAAAACACACTTTCGTATATCAGGCTTTTGCGTTTTGGGTCTCAGTCCACCTCCCGTTCTAAAATCCCACCCCTCATCTTCCTGCATAATGCATCATCTCTGCCTGTCTTCCTCCCTGCTTCAGGACTTTAGATGATCACACCAAACTGTGTACAGTAGAGAAGCATCATAAGTCCTGTCAGATTTACTAAAACACTTCTCCACAGTCCTCCACTCCATCTCTTCAGGTGTTGTCTTACTTTTTCCACTCAATACTTTTGTCTTCGCTATATTCTTCTTCTCACATTTCATTCCCCCTCTGTTTAGTCTTTTTTTTTCTTTTCCCATTTTCTGAGCCTCACCCAGCCCCTCCACTACACACCCCGCCCGCAATAAGAGTGACAAGATAAGAGATTGCATTTCTCCGCTCAGCAGTCCAAGCCTGAAAGGGGTGTCATGTTTAAGGAGGGAACTACCTGGCATCACACATCAAACCTTAGTAACATTTATATGGGCTTCCTGTTTCTCTCCACCACATCTTGTCAGGCATCAGGCTGTTATTGACAGACTGTGGATTAAAGAAGTGGAGGGGGAACCCTCGGCTTTCAGCAGATTGCTGTTATCTGTGTTCACCACTATCTACAGTACAGAGTGCAATGGGACAAACGCYTGAGGAGGCAATGGGATTTTCTCTGCTTGGATGACTGCGTATAAGCGATGTCAGGTTGTTGTACTTGCAGAGAGGTGGGGCTACAGGGGTAAACAAGAGGAGTATGGAGGAGCGTAATTTAAGACAGAAAAACTCCAGAAAAATTGGAGGACAAAAAACTTTTTAAAACTATAATATTTACAATACAATATATGTGTCCTAACTACAATATATGAATGTTAGAGGATTAGATTCCAGCTCCATCCCAGACTCAATATAGGCAATGTTGGTTCAGAGTGCAAAACACATCAGCTCTACCATAAAAGCTTATTAGTCTGTTAGATCAAAAAATAAAAAGTTAAAAGACAACACAACTGAACATTTATTTTGAAGCTGAAGATATTTTGTTTCTCATCCCAGAAGCTTCTCAATCCATTTCCAAGTTTTATAGACCTGCCTGAGTAGATTAACCTGGTAAGCTGAAACCACATTTCACCCCATTTCAAACCTTCATCCATGTGATCTAAACATTGCTCCAGTGAGCCAGGAAAACAAAGAGCCTCTSTATTGTGTGGGATGCAGAGTTGCAAGTTATTCAACATGTGAATCTAAGAGGCCTCTCATGAAGGTCTACGGCTGTATCTCACTAGGGGCTGCATCCTCCTGAGTGTAGAATTGTTGGCTGCTTACATCACTGTCCCACGCCAAAGGCTGTCCCAGTTTGTAGGCTCTTTCTCAAATGTGACCCACAAATCCTAAAATTGAAGGCTGCATCTGACCATACTATGCTGAGGAGATCCCTATTGCTGTCAAAAAACATTCATTTGGATGGGTGAGCAAAGACTTTTGGCAATATAGTGTAGCTGCATGCATTATTTTGTTCTCAGCTTCATGTCATCCATCCCCTTATGGCACAGGGAAAACATTTTGCTCCCTCTTGGCATACAAAAGTACACTATATTGACAAAAGTTTTTGCTCAGCCATCCAAATCTTTAGCTTCAGAATAAAAGTCCAGTTGTTTTGTTTTGTTTTATTGTTTTATGGATGATTTATGACCTGGATGACTAAGAATTTTCACCAACATGTTTGGTTGTAGGTTTTTGTAATGTGYACCAACTGGAGTCTCTTTTGTCGTGCTGGATGACCATGAGAGTCATGACAATGGAATGTGGAAAAGTGTGAATAAAATAAAGCCCCCTCTACATGGGCGTGCCTGTATGTGTCTCCATTTCCAGCAGAGTTTTCAGAACAACCTACAAGGTGGTTCGAAGCATGCACAAGCAAGTATTGCATGCTTATGATTTTGATGTCAGCAGACTTCTGGCCATGGATTGACTGAGCTGACGCAGCAAACTCCTCCAGAAAACTCTTCCTGGAGATAGGTGCAGGAGATGAGCACATACAGCGGGTAAAATAAGTATTGAACACATCAACATTTTTCTCAGTAAATATATTACTAGAGGAGCTAATGACATGAAATTTTCACCAGATGTCGGTAACAACCCAAGTGATCCAAACATACAAAGAAATCAAACCATAAATGTCCAAATGGTGAAATAATGTTCTTTCCACTTCTGAATTATGGCCCCAACAGTGC
>NW_013952497.1:940615-946770 GCF_001266775.1 Austrofundulus limnaeus
GCACTGTTGGGGCCATAATTCAGAAGTGGAAAGAACATTATTTCACCATTTCATTATTTATGGTTTGATTTCTTTGTATGTATGGATCACTTGGGTTGTTACCAACATCTGGTGAAAATTTCATGTCATTAGCACCTCTAGTAATATATTTACTGAGAAAAATGTTGATGTGTTCAATACTTATTTTACCCGCTGTATAGTTTGAGCTGGATGGAGCAATCTGAAATTGGTAGATATCCCAGGAGGTTTTGGACAAAGTGGCCACCTATGGTTAAACAAACACTTATAAACAATGTCACAACAAATACTAAAAAAGAAAACCTGACTACTGGACTAAAAAGCTACAATGGCTTTTTTTCCTCACCACAATGGTTAAAGCCACTTGCTGATGATCCACCCACAATGTAAGGAACACACTGACATGGAAACACACACACCTGAACAGAACCAAATAGACATGAACCGAATAGAGTGAGATTTAACAATACAGATGAAGCTTAACTGACCTACCTGATGTGAACTGGAGCAGTTTCTTGATGACATGGCTTCTGAGCAACAGTTGTGACCAAAAGAGTCTACCCAGTGTTACACATCAAGACATAATAAAAAAAAAAATGATCCGATCTTTTTATTTGATGTTAAACTAAGTTAAATCTGACTTCAAGCACAGAAAACAATCCCACAAACACGTTCGGTTATGTTGGTTTATTAAGCAAAATAAAGTCAAAGTATGAAAGCTGTGTGTTTGAAAAAAAAACATGATTCAACAGCTTATCAGTTACAGCATAATTATCTTCAGTGTGGCATTTCGTTTTTCATGTTTATAGCAGACTATTGTCTCTCTGTTTTTTTAAGTTCTCAAGATTCTACTGCAGCCTTTTAATAAAGCTGAGGACTTTGACTGGACTGTTGGAACACCTGGGTTTATTTTCCAGACACTGTTGTAGATTTGTTGCCGTGTTTGAGATTAGTGCCCTTTTACAGCATGACCTAATTTGGGCTAAGCTTTAGCTGTCAGACGGATGGCCTCACACATGGCAGTAGGATGCCTTGGTACACGGAGGAGTTCATGGTCGACTTTGTATTAAAGGTTCCCAGGTKGAGTGGCTGCTAAACATCATCAGTGCTCTGCTTGACAGTTTAAATAGGGTGTTTGTGTTGATCTATTGTTTGGCTTTTACCAAATAAGGTTGTGCATAAGTTTTCTTTGTTGTTGTTCAACAAAGAAGTAGCCATCCAGATGACCTACTCAATTTTTCTTTTTTAATTTTTCTTTTTTTTAGATTTTTCTACCTGGACTATTGAGATTCATCAGGACTGTATTGCATTGTCTCATCTATGGACATTGCTACAGAACTATTGTAGTTCAGTCAGGTGCATTTTCACAAATCTACAATGGGCTATCATGGTATCTTTAGAGGCATTTGCTTAGAAAATTATAAAAGTGCTCATTCTCGTGCTTGCGAGGGTTTTCTCCGAGTACTCCGGTTTCCCCAAAACCCCCCAAAAACATATGCATAGTTTCCCCTCAGGCCCAGGCCTCCCTTGAAAACAAGACCTGTGATCTCAATGGGATTTGACTGGATAAATTAAGGTAAATAAATAAATAATAATAAATGTGATACATGTTTAGTTGTTTGATAATTTTTACTTTAACATTTACTCTGATAATATAACTCAGTAGAGTCCAAAATTAGTCTCTCAGGTGTATTGTGACCTCTCCAAAAGTCAGACGACCTGACCTTGCGTTGATTTTGCTGGGACATCCACTCCTGTGAAGATTGGCAGCTGGCAGATGTTTCCCACTTGTGAATCATCTTTCTCATGATAGAATGATGGATTTCAGTTTGTTTGGAAAGGACCTTTAACCCTTCTCAGATTGATGGACAGTAACAGCTATGATTGCTTTTATTTTTCCCTCTTGGCACAAACCTGTATGTTCCATAGCAGCAAACTGCCAAAACTTTTGCTTTTTTAGAGGAGGTCAGGTCTGCAGATGATCAATTAATTGAGTTCATGTTATTACCAGCAGCAAATGGCTGTAACACACTCTCTAAATCATATGGTAACCATATGAATGTACTTTACATTGTTTTAATAAATAACATGGTGTAATCTGTTTTGTGTTTCTGTACACTTGAGGTTTGATCTAAATAACTTTAGAACCCGATAAAGACCAGATAATTTTTAATCATGTCTTGATACCAAAAACCCAGGAATAAATAACAACACATCCCTGAGCTTTAGTCGATCAGGAACCATATGTTTTGAATACTTGGATAGAGAAAAAAAAAACAAAACAACAACAACGCTGCTCTCCATCTGGTGGTGGGTTGAATCAGGTAGCTGGGGAGAATGCCTGACAGGCACAGTCCTCCAAAGCCTGGAGTAATGCTGTACTGGGACAGTTTGACAGAAGCCCTGGTTCATGAGATGATCTTGCACTTTAACAGTTTTCTGACATTCCAAAAAAAGCCTTCAGACACTGAACCAATACAGAATTTGTAGAGCAGTTTTTTGATCGGTTGTAACCAATGTTTAAAACTTAAATATTAATACAAGCATTAACCCTTTAACAGTATTTGTTCCACAGGTGGGAAAAAACTGTGTAGTTTCTAGTTACTGTTATGGTTATGCTGTTATTGTTTTGTTTTTTTTAAATTTATTTTTATTTTATTTGTTTAATCAGGGTGTCATGTGACTTCCTCTGGTTCTTTCCTTTAGCATGACACCCTTACATAAAATAAAACAAATGTCATAAGGTTTTAAAAGAATTTCATGGGTGATTGTTGAATCACGGCAAAAGTGAATGTTTACATAGGGTATTATATAGCAGAGAAACATTCTAGCCTTGCAGTAAAAAAATATTAATTTGTTTTTAAAACATCTCTTTCCTAACAGGCTTGTTGATTTGAAATTATTTTTTTTAAATAAGGGCAGATATAAGATTTTTTCTTCTTCTGCCTTTTATTTTATTTTATTTGTATGTTTTGTTTTATGTGAATTAGTTTTGTTTTTCAAATGAAATAAATAAATGAATAATTACATTTCTATGTATTTCAACATGCAAGTTTACTAACTGTTTGTTCCTTTTAGCACAGAGGCATCCTTACAAAATACCTGAACCACATCAAATGGCACTTCTGAATGTGGAGGAGCAGCAGCTCCACTCAAAGTTTTTCTTGAAAAATCAAATGTCTCACCCTATTTCTAAGAAAAAAAAAAAACCAGCTACCCTGCAGCAAAAACTGATTTTGACCACTTTTATGTGAGATCTTATTTTTTCAGTCAATATCTTGAGTTTATAATCAAATGTGAGAGTAGGAATGTAGGTTAGCTGGTAAACAAAGAGCTTTGCCTTGTTGCTCAGCTCCCTCTTTACCACTATGGACCCATACAAGGTAAGCAGAAGCCACACCAATCTGCCTGTTGATCTTACACTGTTTTTCCATCACTTGTGAACAAAATCCCAAGATACTTTAACTGGATTGGGTGTTGATGACTCAGTCAACCATTTTTCAAGTGAGGAATGTGGCCTCAGTTACTATAAACTCAGCCGTGAACCTCTCCAGTGAGAGCTGAAGATCAGGGCATGATGGCACCAACAGGACTTCATCATTTGCAATCTGCAGAGATGGAGTCTTGAGATCACTGGACCAGAACCCCCTTCTGCCACCTGGTTGCATTGATAAAATTTGTCCATAAAAGTTAAGAACAGAATGGTGTCAATACTTACCTAGAGATTGGTAGTTTTGCACTTTTTGGAGTGTGTACAGAAAATAAATCAATCATTTTTTTTCGGGATGCAAGTCATTCTTCTTTAAGGTCAGGGGTTGATTCTGTCTTTCCTTCAAAGCATCTTAAAATAGTCCTTTGACTGTCATGAACACTAAGTAACTATAGAAACCTATCAAAACACATCAGAGTTCAGATGCTTCAAATGTCTGAAGTGTTTAATATCTCAGCTGGACATCAGGGGACCATGCCAATGGTGCCTCTTAGTCAGAGCCAAAATGGTGGACATGAGCGATGCAAAATCACTGCAAATGCACCAAATGATTGAATTTTGAAGGTGAAGCGGTGACACTGTTGAGAAGGATGGTGCTGAACCAGCATCAGTCAGAGTAAATATGACACAATGGACCCCTGAGGACTAAGTTGGACTGAGGGAATATTTCAGGGAGAGAGGACATGTCAGCCAAAAATAAAATGTGCAGTAACAAAAGATAAGAATGAATAAGGAGATAAGAATGAATACAGAGATGTTCATTGGACGAATAAATGATGTGTAAGAGAAAGAAAAAAATATACTACTAACAAAGTGKGAAAAAAAGGTACAAAATGTATAGGGACATCATTTGTCACCATCTCAGTAGTCACAGTCAAACTGCTGTGTGAATAACTGTGGCTGGGATGGAGCAAAAGTAGAAACACGCTGCTGAACTTGTTCTTCAATTTGCAGTTGGAGCAAATGTAATAAATGTAATATTGATACACTCATACCATCTGGGGACATCAGAGTAGGTATCCTCTGATGTGGAAAGAGTCAGAAAAATCCACCTAGAATAGTTTAGTTAGCTTTTACCATGATGGAAAAAGATTATTAAAGGTTGCTATATGTCTTCAAATCTCCTGTGATCTCTAAAAAAAATTCAAACCATCCCACTAAACCTTTTTCTTGTACTACYAGTCTCATAATCAGTTTCGCTCTCTCTCACACACAGGACAGCTTTGCAGTTGTTGTTGTTTTTGTTTTTTTTAATTAGGTTTTATGATGGGACTTTAACTGTCAGACATCAGGGATCTGTGAGGGATTCAACCCATATGTAAWGTTTCTAAATTGATATTGTGGCAGAATGTTTCTAATGTCAAATAAGCAAAATTCAGCCTTATTTTTCAATAATAGAGAAGACTAAGACTAAACATGTTTCTGGACTTTTAACAATTTTATCAAGTCTAATAATCTTTTTTCTTTGGTTCCGTATGATTCCATACTTACCTTACATAGTACCAGTTTTACATTAGAATAAAACTGAAACAGACTTTATTGTCCCATGTGGGGGAAGTCAGGCGTAGCAGCAGCAGCAGATACATACATCAATCCACAAAAACAGTATATTGCTATGTGGCATTATCAACTGTAGCAAAAATAATAGAACTAAATATAGTAGCAACAAAAAAAAAAAACATAGATAAAAAAACAAGAATAATACTTACTGTACCGGACTATACAGGTGAAATTATATAAAAATGAAAACAAAAGCAATACACTGTGTAGAAAAATATGAGATTACAGGAAAAAAAACAGTCATGACAGACTCATGATCTGAGGGGTATGCAAATTGATTCAAACTCAGTCATTAAGTCAGTGTTCCTGTACAGGAAAAAAACATTGTACAATTGCCACTGGTTATTATTTATGTAATGATTGAGGGGTAGAGTTGTTGGGCATGCAAACACAATCATGTATGCTTGTCATGATTGTTGCGAGCAGTGATGGTTTAAGAGTCTACAGCTGATGGGAGAAATGATCTGCGGTAATGTTCTTTTGTGCATTTAGGATGCAGCAGTCTGTCCCTTTATGTGTGTAAACATGCAATGTGGTTTGACTTGGTGGGCTCAGTTGGTTCATGTGTGGAAATCCTCTTCATTCCAAACCAGTGTTAAGAACTTATTATGGMATTCACGGCAATAAGAAAGGACAATAGATTTATTCCTTCTTCAGTAAATTGAAGGTGATAAAACCTGAGCAGGAGTGCATAATTTATGTGATATTTTGTTTGAATATGTTTACAATTCTCTATATTGTAATAAGGTGTACACTTTTTCAACAGTCATATTTCTTTTTCACTTAAATATCACTGGAAAAGGAAATTACACATCTGCTACTTTGCTGGTGGGGTAGATTTGTTTTTTTGTAATTTTAGCAGGCTCTGGCTAATTTGTGAATATACTGTATATCCATCCATTTTCAGTACACGCTTCTTCCTTTTCAGGGTTGCGTGGGTCACTGGTGCCCATATCCAGCAGTCACAGTGCGAGGGGCGGGGTACACCCTGGACAGGTTGCAAGTCCATCACAGGGCCACACATATAGAGACAAACGAGACAAACACCCATTCACGCTCTCACTCACACCTAGGGACAATTTAGAGT
>NW_013952497.1:947266-949105 GCF_001266775.1 Austrofundulus limnaeus
TATATATATAATAGAAACTTTAAGTTGTCATTGCCCTTTTAAAATACTTCATGTATTTGTTTCGGTATTTGCACCTTTTGCTCTGTGTTACAACAAACATCTTTGTTACTGACAAACAGGGGTATTAGGACAACTATAATCACATTTCTGAACTAATTACCCGAAAAGCAAAACTTCTGAACTAATTAGATGAAAAACAAAACTTCTGAACTAATTAAGTGAAAAGCCAAAAAAAAAAAAATAACATGAGGAAGAAGTGATAAATCAAAATCAAAGTTTTGGTAAGATGTGGGATACAGTTGACAGTGATTATATAAAAACTAATAACAAACACTTTTGGGAGACAAAATTATTTTTTTTTTATTAATACAGCCACAAAAATAATGTATGGCTAAATGTATTCAAGTTTCTAAATAAAGTTCAATGCTGTTTAACCTTTCTGAAATACTGCCACTATATTTTTGTAGCTGCACATTGAGATCTGCCACAGATCTCCGCTGTGTCTTCTGGCTGCATCATGGGTCTAATTTAACTAAACATCTGTGAAGGGAGCTACCAGCCTCATAACCCTGGTGTGCATAAAYGTGTGCAACTTACATGCTCAACACTGTAACATTTAAATAAGGCAGCTGTTGAATAGTGCTGCCAGTCTGATGGTCCTCTGGGTTTATTGCTGTTGTGCACGATGTCGTCTACAGTCATCAGCTGGGAGTTTCTGCATCATTTCTTGGACATCTGAATTAAGTTTGTAAGCGTACATGGTGTTCTTAGAATATTWTAGCACTGGATATCCTCTTTTCTGGTGGCTCTTGTTTTAAAAAAGGAAGCATGTGGATTTTTCCATCATAATAACACCAGGGACTGATGCAGTCACTGTGAATATACAAAGTCTTAACAATTTTGTTTTAAGATGTGTAACATTTCTTATTTTTCTTATGTCAAAGTTTTATACTGAGTGTTGAATTGCAGTTATCGGTCACAACAGCAATAATAATATCAGATATTGATACGGGCTGAAATTTCCATATCGGCACATCTCTAATTAATGTCTTACATGTTATAGTGTTAGAAAATGTTTGAATATTGGAACCTGGAACGATGTGCATAAATCCAATCCTCAGTTAAAACGTTTATTCACAGAATTAAGAATCCATTTTATCCTCAGTACCTGTGTGTGTGGCCCTGAGACTAATCCAAACAAAAATGGCTTCTCCCTTCTGCTGTTGGCTACTTAAGCCTTACAYGTCATTAGAAAGCCATAAAATTTATAGAACACCCTATGTTGATCCTCTCACCTCTAAAGTAAATGACTAAAATTGATCATAAAGTATAAGCTGCACCTGTATCTAAAATACAGTTAATCAGTCAAAAAACATCTTTCAGAATTCAACTGTTTGAATGACCAAAGTTTGTAACATTAACGTTGAATTTCTGACTGGCTAACAGCTAGTCGAAGTAGCTTCACACTAAAGTGGATTGCTTTGATCATAAAGCAACTCCAGTCTCACTAGAAATGGCGAGCAAGGAGTACATCCAAAAGAAGAAGGTAATTAGAGTGAGCTTCCACCAGAGGTTTACAGGAGCTYACAAATGATGCTACAGGTAAATGCAATTACTTTGCAAGAAGTGCCAAAATGTTCAGAGTGGCACAAGGAARTCAAAGTGAAAAAAAGGGCACTGGATGACAATCAATGCTTCAAACAGCTCAGCCTAAGCCCTTTCTTCATGAGAACAGTTCTACTCTATTTGGTTCTGGTCTGTTCAATTCTGCTCAGGTGTGTGTGTTTGTGTGTGTGTGTGTGTGTGTGTGTGTGTGTGTGTGTGTGTGTGTGTGTGTGT
>NW_013952497.1:949666-955421 GCF_001266775.1 Austrofundulus limnaeus
ACACACACACACACACACACACACACACACACACACACACACACACACACACAAATGTTCGCCCAGCTATCCATTTGGGGACATTCCACTGACTTCCATTACATTCCTACAGCCTAACCCTGACCACAAACCCTAAGGCTAACCTCACAGGTACCTTACCTGACCCTAAAACTAACCTAAACTCAATTCACACCTTGGTCCTAAACCGAACCCCCAAAACACCAATGGCATTTAAACCAAATGGGGACTCGGCTTTTGTCCTCAAATGCACCAATTGCCCCCAAATATAGGCATTTTGTCTTAAAATTGCCCCCAAATGTCACCAGAAACAGCCCCCCCGACACACACACAATCAAACCAAAGAACCCAACAAGCAGAGAATACAACAAAAACTCATAAGTGCAAGTCAACTTTTACCATTCCTTCTATTTTTCCTTTTTGATAGAAATTTGTATTTCCTGAATTTTTGAAGCACAACTTTTTATAGGTTATTTCGGATCCCACTCCTAGGTGACTCATCACAAGAAATCCTGCTAATGCAGCCAGGATTCTTGGCAGRTAGGAGAGAGGAACATTCATATAAGAAACATGTCAAAAATGACCAGTGACTGTGTGATTTTTAAAAAAATGCCTTGATTCCACAGTCCATCCACTGCATATGTGGCTTGACTCACACACACATACACACACACTCGTGGAAAGGCTGTATTTAATTGACAGCAAACACACGAATGGCCTCCACATCCTGCTGACTTTAACAGATGGCTTAAAACATGGTGTCTCGCTGCGTCTGAGTGGAGCTTGTTTCCTCTCGGCTGGTCTTTTTTGTTTTTCCTCCTAACCTGAGTGTGTATTCAACACAGACCTGTCACCTTCAACATGACATGCTGAGCCGTGGAGGGGAAGAGTTTATGGAATGTCACAGATTAAGTTTAATCAGATTTGTAACCAACTTCACAAGCTTGACAGTTTAAGATTAAAGGATTACTGTTTGAGGGGGTGTGGGTCATAAAGGAGAAGGTCTGGCGGCACATATGTTTATCACCTGCAACCAAAAAAGTGAAAAAAAAGTGTTAATGTCTGTATTTTTATGTCTGTTGATGAACTATCAAATGAACAACTGAAAGGATTTTACTGAAAGTTTCAAGGAATCATTGGATGTACAGCTGATTAATGATTGGAGTCAACTTGATGCAAGGCGGCCACCACAATCCACTAACCTTAAGAAATGGATATAACATAGTCRGCTCACAGATACTGAGCTAAAACCTGACATGGAAGTTCAGGGTCATTCTCAACACATTTTCTAAGTGCTAAATATTGCATAAGATCTTTTCTTAAAACTTGAGCAATAACTGTAAAAATATTACAAAAATGATAAAATGGATTTTAATGAAACTCTCAAAAAGTAATCATTGGACACGCATCCACAAATTAATTTTGAACTTTCAGTTCAATTCAAGATGGCCACTTTGGCTTCTTGAGCCTTGCCAACACAAAAACAGAAGAACCTCAATCATTTTATTTTAGTTTTTACAAATGTTGAGATAAATTTTGGTGTGGCAGTTGCTAAGAATTAACAATGCATATTGTAACTTCTAATAAATATTGTGAAATCCTGTAAAATTAGGCACAATTGCATCTGATAATATTTTCTAGAGTTCTAAAAAGGCTAAAAAGCAGTCATTTCTCAACATACGATGGTCTTCATTTAAAACCCTGACCTGAAATGTAGTGTGCAATATGCATACCTTCAAGGAATGCTAGGCTTTTAACTATACTGGCTTTTACACAAATGCTAGAAATGATAATTTCAGTGTGACCAAAATCTTRAGTGAAAGTTAAACATGCAACTCAGTGGGAATTTACTTGATGATCAATCTCATTTTTGAAAAAAATGAGTTGGTGACAGCAATAATTTGAATATGGGCATGTGTGTACATTGGTAGATGAGGCACGTAAGAAAATAAACAGATTGGAGGGAAAAATTGAGGTCCAGGCTTTGCCATAAATCATTTTGAAACTTTGTTGTCACTCACGCAATCCCTAACTCATCAACTTCCCAATGTATCAAGAAGCAAGAAGCTGTTCAAAGCAACCTAATCAGAAATAATTGGATGTGGCGTCACATTTTAAAATCAGGTTGTGGGTGCCCGGCTGGGCAGATTGTTGCAAGTGTTTGTGGTAATGTAATTTTGTTAGCAACATAAATACTATAATTACGAATCAGCACAGACACAGAGAGGCCCTTTATTGTGGCTAAACATGTAAAATTATGAGAGGGAAACTATATATATACCGTAAAAAAAGCTTGACAGCTGTTGTTCGACACTTGTGTCATCTCTCATCAATCTCAGTTTGTCTTATCCTCACCTCACACCGTCTGGGATGCATAAAGAAATATGGCTGCCAACCATAGTGCTGTTGTCAAGGTCTTTGTCATCTATTACTTTTTTTTTTTCATTTTTGACATATGCTCTAAGTTGAAGAAAACTTTTGACACAAATGATCAGTTGGATTTTGGAAAAAATAAACTTTTTTGATACACCATTTTCAACAAAAAACATTTAGTTTTTGCAAGTCTATCAGTGCACGCACTACACCTGGTTTTAAACCTGCCAAAAAATGTTTGACAAATCAATGATGAAACACAGGGGCAAGAGTGAACTTGATGTGTTGAAGGTAATGAGCATAAAGGGGGTAATAAAAAAGGACAAAATAAAGGCAAGACCAATCTTGAAAACATGATAAAAGATAGCTTTGTATTGTAAACAGTTTTGCTGTTATCATTTTATAYCCTTGGTGATGAACCAAATTATCAAATCTGTAAGGTCTACATCAAAAAATGGAATTAGTTAAAAGCATATTTACTAATATGTAACAATCCACGATTGGCTGATTTGCATCAACGCCAAAGCTTAAACACGTTGTTCCTTAAATTCGCAAAGGAAGAAGTCACATGAATGTCACGGCTCTAATGATGAAGGAAGTTCTCATTTAATATTAATAGAAACACAAAGCTGATTTCTCTACCTTTGGGGTTACTGAAACTAAGAGAAACACAGTTACAAAGTTCAACCACAGTTCAAACAGGTTTGACTTCTCTCTCCAAGGAAATCCACATCAAGGAGAGCCGTAGGTTTTCTTTAGGAAGTTCAGACATKAACTGTGTTTCTAATACACCACTTCTATTTTAGCCGTGTTCCTCTAAACTGCAACCACACTGTTTTACTTCAAAACASCTAGCATTAACTGAGTAAAATATAAAGGAGGAATGGCTTTCCAGGAAATAATGCACAATTTTTATTTCCATGTAATGTTGTCATTACCTGCTTGATGGCACAGCTAAGAAAATGAGAGCCTTCCTCTCATTTAGTTGGTTAAAATGAAGGGAAAGCAACTATGAACGGTGTGCATGGCTGAATATTACAAATAATGTCACTCATAGATGTCGCTTTAAACTCTACAACCAGATGCCGCTGCAGCTCAGAAGCATGTACCACCATTGTTCATAATGATGCATAGATGATAGAGGGAACAATCAAGAGATACAGAGCGGTCACGAACCTCGCGTAGGAGGGAAAAGAGAGGCGAGCTTTCGGGGCCAAAAAGAGGCGGAGAACTGCGTTTAGAGCAAGAACATGAACAAGAATAAATGAAGGCATCCAGACAGATAACAAAAGGCTATAAATAACAGATGGTTAGAGCCAAAAGTGAAGCTAAAAAGTGAAAGAACTCATTACTCGACGAGAACAGTGAGTGAACGTGGAGATGAAAAGTGGGAGTGTTGGGAATGGTCTGTGCAGAATGCTCTGTCTTTAGGCAGTGCAGTATATCAATCGACTTCTGTGTCAGTCATGCCGCTCACAGTTTTTGCCTGTGAGATGAGAGACATGAAATGTAGCTTCAGTGTGTGAACTTTCAACAAGGCAGGAGTATTTTTTAGGTGAAGGTGAATCGGTTAGCTAACAACAGAATACGTATATGTTTATTCTCTTTGTGTGTGTGTGTGTGTGTGTGTGTGTGTGTGTGTGTGTGTGTGTGTGTGTGTGTGTGTGTATGCATGCTTGTAACTTACAGAAAAGATTAAAGGGCCACTAGACAAGTTTATGGACAAGCAATATAATGGCTATATACAAAGACAAATAGTGTACATTTACTTTATTACCGTAATTAAGTATATTTTTTGAGTATCTTTACTTTACTTGAGTAGTTATTTATTTGGGAACTTTTTACTTTTACTCCACTACATTTCAAAGACAAATATTGTACTTTTTACTCCACTACATTTCAAAGACAAATATTGTACTTTTTACTCCACTACATTTCTAGGAAGCTTGCCGTAACTCGTTCCTTTTAGATCAGCATAGCTTTATAATACGCTGTAAAAAAAAAAAAAAAACGAAAAGAAAAAAAATCTGTTGTTCCGGTTTTTCTTTTCATGAAATGCAATTGCCACAAGCTATGTTCGTCACAAAGGTAACCAATCACATGCGTAGCTTATAGCCTATGTCACACTCGTTAACTCTCGTTCGCGGAACGCGTGCTCCCATCCCTTTACTTTCATTTCAAGCAGAACCAGACAAAAGAAGAAGAAGAAGAAGATGGAGACCACTGAGGAAACGCAAGGAGAGAAACCAGCACACCCATGACCATATCTCAGTTCAGTGTTTGAGGTTTTAGGACTTAAAAATTTGTTTGTTGTTTTTGTTCCGGTGCAGAAACATCAAGAATATGAAGCTCATTGTTGTCTTTTCTGTTTAATTTTAAATGTTCCCATGCTTTTTATAATTTGTTATTTTCTGAGCGCTTCATTTGGGCACAATTTGTCTTCTTCTAAAGCTAAATTTTGCTCTTAGCAAGCATACCGTGTGATGCATTGACAGTGGAATGGTTAGCGGAAGTGCTAACATTGTAGCATTGTGTTTAACACAAATAACATTCCAGGAAGACAAAAGTGTGATGATTATAACAGTATGTATTTTTACGAATCCTCGAGGCAGATAAATTTGCCTCGAGGATTTTTAGTAATTGAATTGCTCGAATTATTTGAGGAATCGTTTCAGCCCTAGAGCTGATGTGATCAGTGAAATGTTGGACTTCCTGGGATTTAAATTTATTTCCAGGATCTTACTTCCAAGCCAAGCTGCCCCCCCACCACTCCTGCAATCCCCTGCAATCCCCTGCTACATCCAACCTCTCCCAAAGACACATTCAACTTTTATCTCTTTATTAAAATAAAAAAATAATAAAGTGAATATTTATAAACTTTTGATTGAAAAAAATAAATTAAATGTGTTACAGATTTTGCTTATTAAAATTGACTTATTTTGGTTATTTTATATGCAAATAATACTTTATTTTCACAACATCTGAGCAGACAAGGTAACCCCCCCAACCCCAATGTACCAAACTTTTTTTTTTCTGTTCATGAATACCTTCACTCTTTAATTAGTGTTTCACAAAACATAATTTGTTCCAGTCAGCCTGAAATGCATAATGAAAAAAGACAACCCCCATCAAACTGGAATCTGTCATTCTATACTGAGAAATGTTTGTCTCAGAAAACAGAAATGATTCAGCTGTAGTTTGCATTCATGTAGAACAGTGCTCAGGAAAAAAAAAAAGTTGCATGTTAGATTCTACAATTCACAGTTAGCATGTTAAATGTAAAATTACACCAGATTATGAATAGAAAAACATTTAACTGCCATAAAATAAATAAATAAATAAACATCTCCTCTCTCTAAAGAAC
>NW_013952497.1:955914-958286 GCF_001266775.1 Austrofundulus limnaeus
TGTGTGTGTGTGTGTGTGTGTGTGTGTGTGTGTGTGCGCGCGCGCGCATGTGTGTAATTGGGGGAATGTGTGTAAAAGTTCAACAGATGTGCCTCGACTGGGCTGCAGTTTCTGTTAGCTGTTTATCCTCATTAACATTGCCAAGAAGATTACCAGCTAAATTAAGCAAATTCTGGTCCCCTAAACAAATTACTTGCTCTGTTTAAGGAGAGAAATCAAATTAAGAAAGTAGCACAGATCCAGGATTGTTCCACAGCCAGTAATACTAATGGTTCTTAGGATGTGTTCTATCTTTATTCCTTCAACTAAGCTTAAAGGTAATGTTTGGATGCTGATAATTGTGGATTACCTGTACTTTGCCAAGTGTGTTTTTTTCTTGATAAATCAAAAATTATTTTATACTCTCAGAATTTTGCATTACAAGCAAATGAGGGCACTTTTTTATAAAGCCTTGCATCAAAGCACAATTATTTGAGAAATCCAGCATCATTAAAGCAACATAGATGCAGAATAGCTGAATGCCTCTGAATTTGCTGTAAAGGAAGTCTTTCAAGCACATCCCTGTGATTCTGTTTAAAGCACACTAATTGAAAATGGTTCTTAAAACAAAATCAGATAAGCGATTAATCCATGTCTTTGATTCAAGTGTTAAAGTCTTATTATGAGGTTCTCGTACAATTAGGGGTATTACAAACCCTGATAAAGACTGTTGAATGTGGGCACTTAGATGCACAAATGGCACATTTAAATAAGATGTGACTAAATTTGTATTAACTGTATACTCAAATCCTATCCATTATATGCTGGTCTTGTTGAAATGTTTTTGGCACTGGCATTTAGTTGGTCTAAATGCCATCGTATACACTTTTTAACATCAGGAATTGAGGGAGAGCCTGAGGTAATACAAGCGTAGGGGAGGGGTACAATCAACACTAAACAGAAAAAACAAAACAAAACAAACAAAAAAAAAACAAACAAAAAAACACAAAAAAACAAAACAAACAATACAGTATATTAATGGGTATATTCTGATGGCTTCAGCATAAAGGACACAGAACAATATTTTTCAGGAGTAGGGTTATGTGATACACTTAGCAGTGGTTATTATTCAACCCGTAATAAACAGAGGTCTTAAACTGAGTTTGTAGACAAAGTGCCTTGTTTTAGCAGATTACATGCAATAAAACTATTCAAACTTTGTTCCCTTAATTATTCTGAGCAAAAAGCCGAATTTAAACATCTACACTTGGACATGAGGCTGTTACTTTACTTAGTCACTGATTCCTACAATTAAAAATGCCTTAAGTGGAGGAGTTCAAATACCTGGGAGYCCTAGCTGCTATTGATGGTAGGGTGGAGGAGGAGATAGCTCAACAGATCAGCACCTCATCTGCAGTAATGGTGTGCTGGTCCAGGCTGTCATGTTGAAGAACAAGCTGAGCTAAAAGGCAATGCACTTGATTGACCGGTCATCTATCTTCYGACCCTCACCTGTGGTCATGAGGTGTGGATCATGACCAAAAGAACAAGATCCAGAAGACAGGTAGCTGAAATGAGCTTTCCCTTTAGGGTGGCCAGGCGCAGCCTTAGAAATAAAGTGAGAGGCTTTTGCTATTTGTTTGGAGTTCAGAGCAAAGCTGCTGCACTTCCACATAAAAAAAGGTTAGTTGAGGTGATTGAATTATTCCATTAGGACTGCCTTCTGGTGCTTCCCTTTGGAGGTTTTTTTTCGTCACGTCCCATTGGGAGTAAACCCCAGTGCAGACCCAGAACTCACTGGAGGGATTTTAAATCTTCTTTGGCTTGGGGTTCCCCAGAAGGAGCTSAAGAGTGTTGCTGTGGAGAGGGATGTCTGGGTTTCCCTGTTGCCACCACCTGGAACAGCATAAATTCAAAGTATCTTTTGTTATGTTACTAAAGTGACACTGATTCAGAGTCATCCTCCAACGAGAGAGCTGAAGGCTAAATTCCTGGTCGAGTGCAGTCACTCGTCAAGTTATTCCTGGGCAAGATGCTGAACCCCTCATTGCCTCCAATATGCCCCACTGGTGTATGAAAGTGAGGTTATTTACTAGACTCCATAGAATGATTTGTTCAGATTAGCATTAAAGAGATGCAGCAGAGTGCTACATGTGTGTGTATATGTGTGTGTGGGTGGGCAAATGAGTGTGCATACTGTGTTGTAAAGTGCTTTGAGTAGCTTGGTTGGCCAAGAAGGTGCTTTATAAGTACAGTCAATTTACCATTTGCATCCTCCCAGAGATACTGCAAAGTAACATTACTATTGTTCAGCCGAGAAAACTGTGTGTGTGTGTGTGTGTGTGTGTGTGTGTGTGTGTGTGTGTGTGTGTGTGTGTGTGTGTGTGTGTGTG
>NW_013952497.1:958352-961065 GCF_001266775.1 Austrofundulus limnaeus
GTGTGTGTGTGTGTGTGTGTGTGTGTGTGTGTGTGTGTGTGTGTGTGTGTGCGTGCGTGCGCAAAGAAATGGCATCAGCTTGAAGCCAGGATTGAAGTAGCCAATAGACCTATTAAACACACACACTTAGGAATAAATCCACAATCTAGCTTCACATCCCATTGAAACACCATGCCTTTTCTGCAGCAGAGGATAAACTAGCACAGAAGTCACTACAGACAACAGCAAAACTAAATGTGCCCGCCAAATTGTTTAAGAGGACCTGCCCACACAGAAATGAATGCCATAAATCAAGAGGATCTTACCACCAATTCCCTACACTAGATACAATAATTAGAGCGAGAGTGTACAAAATTGAGCAGTGAGAAACAGGAAAGCTGACGCAATAAATRAAATGATTGGATAACTGAAACAAAAAAGAGAAAAAAGAAAGCAAAAACCTGTGAAGAATGATAGGCACAGAAAGACAAAGCGGTCTGGAAGAAATCACCGACCATACGTCACCCGCTTCCCTCCCTTTTCTTATCTTTCCTGAATTACATTTAAAACCCCGTTGCTGCCCGTCTCCTTTCTCCCTGTTGCCCTCCCTGTTGCTCCCTTTGCACTCTCACCTGAGCAAGATTAATAGTTCCAGTCGAATCACATTACCTTCGAGCCCAACTCCTAACTCCCCATGCACACACACACACCTACACATACACACACACACATATATAAACCACCAGGCACTTGGATATAAGGGAAGGGGTAGAGAAAGGCGCCCGAGAGTCAGAGACACTGTGAGATAGAGGGTGGAAGGTATTGAGGGACTTGAATGCATGGATAGTCTGCTCATTTAACTCATCACATTATTTTAGTMCTGTACTTTATTACACTTAACTGGGACACTAGGCACTCAGTCAAACACTCACACATTCACGTATACCCTTACCTGCACATCCATCCTGAGCTGCAGCTTGGCCATAATGTGTTTATGACGTTACATGTTTAATTCGGGGTAGAGGATGATTCATGGCCCCCGATAACAATGCTTCATCATCCCGTAGCACCTATGGCAGAAAGAGAGGCTGTGCAGGGCCGGGAAACCGCTGTTAATGGCATGCTAATCATCTCATAACCTGGAAAATGGGCTAACAGGCACAACCCCTCATGCAAATGTCTTTAGAAGTTCTTTTTTTTTTACTGATGTTTATGTGCGTTTCCTATAAGGTGCAGATRTGCTCTCCATGTTTGTGTGTTCATGTGGTATAAATGTGTGTGTTGGGGTGAATATTGATCTATTACTATGTGCTCTATCACCCTGCCAAGCCTAATAAGGAAAAATGGGACACTAAGCAGGTGCTCTCCTGCTGCTGATTTATAAAACATATGCATGGCAGTAAACACCTCAATCACTCCAGGGGGCAAGGCTTTGAGGATTAATAACATTTGCATGCTGTGGGGATAATGAATTCATAGTTTCAATGCCCGCGACCTCCTAAGTTATCCAAAATACTGTATTCTTCCAGTTTTYGTTGTGCAGTTTAATATGTTCCAAAATAATCGGCCATTTACATTTGGTCAAATGTTCAAATCCAAAATTTGTCTGCGAGCTGAATTTAAAAATGTGTGCTTTTAACTAGTTGCACAGGATKCAAACAACAAAAATTATCACCATTGCATTTTTTACAATACCATATTGAACTGAGATAAATATCAGACCCAAGTTGCAACTCAATAATATAGTCAACTAAATGGAAACATAATTTATTCATCAAACATGTCCCACATAGCAAACTTTGTCTGGCCCAGTTCTGGCCCGCACAGTACACTAGCACTTGGCCCAGAAACCGCTAAGAATGACGGCCCTTGACAGCCCAAAAGCCGTTTGCCAGATGTGATCCATGCATAGGCCAGCATCACATAAACCAAACCACAGCTGGGTCAGTTGTGGCGTGCCATCTTTAAAAACAGTGCCAATTTTGCCAGACCTGGCCCACATCTGGTTGACAAACCACTTGCCAACAATTTGTCCCATTCGAATGGAAAGCAAACAAACAAACAAACAAACAAACCAACAAACAAACAAACAAACAAACAAACAAACAAATACATGTCTGACCTCAACTCCCCAAAAATCCAACACTATAAAAATGCTAGAGGCATTGATGAAATGTCAACCAAACAATAACAAAGACGATGAGAGTTCTGTCACCTGTTTAGGGACTTTCTGCTGGCATAAAGGGGTTGAGGAGGTGGGAGAGGGTATTGTTTGGAAGAATATGTCTCTCATCATCACTTCTAGTTAGTATGCTACTGCTCCCTGTGAGTTCTGCRCTGGATCCATTCAAGACAACCTTGCACTTATCGATAACACTGGCACCTCTCTATGTTCCTTTACCACTTCTTCCACAGACATACAAATCATCACCATGAGTGACACAGCTCTAGTGTGGTAGCAACACCTGAGGCCTACACTGCTGGCAAAACAACACTGGGGTAGCTAGCTTGTCAAGCAGGTGCATTTGAGTGTGGTGGAAAATTTGGGCATGGGATATCCTAATGTTGTTTGGATTCAGAAAAAAACAATGTGTTCAGACAAATTTGGAATTAAATATTTAACTTTATCTGGAAACCAGATGGACTGTTACTACCCYATGTAGTGGTCACAGAGAGTTGAGATGACAGGAAAAAGAAAGTAGTGTGGAAAATGAAACTTTGTTGCAACCAATAA
>NW_013952497.1:961481-963936 GCF_001266775.1 Austrofundulus limnaeus
ATATATACAGTATATGGTTCCTTTAATTTACCAGGTGAAAAATCATTGAGAGTAAAAGCCTCGTTTCTGCCTTCACAATGTTTTGTAGCTTTGTTATAAAACAAATAAACATCACATATACCATCTTGAAATCGTATCACATTCTTCTTTTAAAACCACAGGGGCACCTTTCTTAAACATAAATGTGGAAATACAGTCAATTTGAAATGATGAAACTCAGATGAAGTAGGCATACAGTATATGTGCTCATGTTCCAAATATACAGTACCTTTTTGTGTGCTTTGAACATGTTGCTGTTCAATTCAAAAACACTATTCCTGTTATTCCTCTGCATTTGGCATGGTTACAAATCTGATAATTGAAATTAAAACAAACTCACTCAAATTGATATTTCATAGATTGATAAAGATTTGGGCAAATACTAAGTAAACATGCATTCTGTAATCTTCCTGTCTATCTTTATTTCACCTTTCCTTGAGTCAGATTTTATGTGCAAGGCTCCGTTGGTCAGGTCTAAGGGTGTTCCAGCGGGAATCCCTGTGTGAGTTTTATTTAAATCAGATGCAACTCTACAATATAGGTTATTCTGGTCTGATAACTGCTGTCCACCATGTGACCTCTCCCACTCTGTTATTATCTCAGACAGTGGCAAATCTCTCCAACGCCTTCATCTGTCTCACTGAATCTCACACTCTCCCGTCCAAGCTGTTTTATTTCTCACCTCTTTTTTGTCATTTCTGCCTTTGTGCTCTACCTCAGCCTTTTCTTCCACTGCTGCGTGTCAGCATTCATTTTAAAACTTTTCCTTTTTTTTTACAGCTGACACTGTTTATGTTTACTCTACTTCTGTCATCAGATTTTTTTTCCTCAAATAGCTGCATCAGAAACTGATATTCTCGAGCTCTTTTTTTTTTTCTCTTTGCTCTCTTGTATTTCACCTCTGACATGGCTGTCTATCACTTCTTTCAATGTTGCAGACCTGTCATTCAGCCAGAGCTTACACAGTATTTTTTGGCACGTGTCCCTGTGACACTGGCTTCTGATAGACAGGGTTGCACCCACCGCAGGCACTTTGTAAAATGAAGGAACCCCTCAGGAAACAAGGAGTTAATAATATACACTRTAAATCAGACACATGATAATGCTATTGGCCATTGTTATACAAGGACACGTTACATTTGAGTTTTGAAAAGGATTCAAATGGAAGACAGAAAAAAAATCCATCAGTCTATTTTTACTCATTGTTGTAAAAAAGCTGTTGGCCCAATTAAATACATAGTCATGAGTGATATGATTATATCTGTATTTTGTATCATTATTGTAACCCTCTATATGGTTTAAACAGCTTATTGCTCTACCTGAAGTAAACAAAACCCCAAKAAAATCCCAATCCACTTTAACAACTTGTTTGTTTCTGTTGGATAATATCTTAGTGGAAATCTTTTCTTTTGACTCTCCAAATGGTCCTGTGATAGGTGTGTCACATATCCAGAGATCCACACATACAGTATCTACAGCCATCCATCAACAACATTTGTTTGATGCTAAATAAATGGCCAATCAAGAAAAGATTTGTCAAAAAAATATGCAAGGTAATTTAAATTTACCAAAACATATGTTACGATAAACCAGAATCAAATTGGTGAAACATCTAACTTGTAAGTATTGCACCTACAGTTTGTGCAGAAATAATTTGAATTTGACTACTTTTGTTCTTTATTTCAAAAGCGTTTCTCGCTCATGCAAATGATTTGCTATAATAAAACTGAAATTTATTATTTTATATGGTGAAGGATSTAAGATCTTGTTGACTTGTGCCAGATTGTGTATGCATTCAAATGTGTTTTATCCTTTTTTTTACTGCCTGAAAGTGGAATTTATGTATAAAATGAATCATTCATTAAAAGTCTCTTGAACTCAAGGTTCAGCGYAGTGTTATGGCAACACATAAGACATTAAAAAGACTGATTTTAATTAGATATTTAGTCACTCAACCAGCTTTTTGTCTAAAAGTGTCACTGGGTTTGTCAAATAAGTTATTCCAGTTTCTTTCTTTAAAACTAGGAAAAGTACCAAGGATAAAATGGTTTGACATATACAGTAATGGTTTTTGTACCAACAGGCTAACTCTCAAAGACCTATTTACTGAACAATAGATGATCAACTGAAGGACACTGCATTTTTTTTATTTAAAGGCATGATTTTCAATTACTACTGAAGAGCTATTAGTTTTCTTGACATCTTTTTTAATCTTCATTTTGTTGACTTCTCTCATTTATTTCAGCACAGACTGCACAATGTAATAAGTGACCACATTTGATGGAATTGAAATATAGCAGGTACGTGTGTACGTTTAAATATCTGGGAATATTGGGCCTCATGCAAGAACATGTTCGTATTCTTATCCTAAATTTCTCTTACTTTTGCACGTACGAAGGGTTCGTACGAACATGCC
>NW_013952497.1:966364-971457 GCF_001266775.1 Austrofundulus limnaeus
TACTATACAGTATATCACATGTGTACATATATTGTGGGGTTTTGTTTGTTATCTTTTATTAATCTTTCAATATTCTTCTCAGCCTCTCTTGTATTAAGCTGCAGTAATGTGCAAATTTCCAGACTGTGGGATCAATAAAGTTTTATCTTATCTTATTTTATCTTAAAAACAGTTTTTAGTCAGTAGATAACTGTGTTGTTGCTATGAAACTACAAATACGGCCGAACGGGGTGGAGTCGAACGTTCAGCGACCTGGAGGGGGTGGGGTGTGAAATATCTCACTTGTATTTAAAGAGACCGCACCAAAACAGCTTGCTCTGAGGCGCAACTCAGAACGGGGGTAAAGAAAGGAAAGCAAGGAGTCTGTGGAGCAACAAAAACGAGGAATTAAGACCAAAGCGTTGCAGTTTTATTTTAAAGTGAATGATTTAGACGTGAAAAAGAAGGATTTAAAAGCATGATATGATACCTTTAATGGTGGTTTAAAAGTATTTGCAGAGTATAGTAGACGTTTGTTTGATAAATCCCTTACTGGTTTATGACGCCAGTGTTGATGATTTAATGTATTTGTATACTCAGCTAGGTTGACTTATGAAAGCCATGTTATCAAATTAGATTTTAATAGTGAGACTAACTTAACTTCAAGTAATATTGTTTGGCAGCCGGCAGCAAAGTCTTTAATTGCAAACACATAGATGATCTGTAACAAAGTCTGCGGACGACAATAAACTTAACACTTATCCAGAGGCGTTACATAAATGGGCCAAAAGAGAAAAGCTCAGATATGGTTCAGATTGAAAAAAAAGATAGCTTGTTTTAAGCCGATTTTAAAACACTGATCTCAATAAAGGTTAAAAATGTGTCCTTGGTTTCAAATACTGTATCAAGCCATTCTTCAACTTTATCCACTCTCCTCTCCTCTCCTCTCCTCTCCTCTCCTCTCAGTAGATGTCACTGCAGTTCCACCACGTGCCAGTGTCAAGAAGAGAGATTGCGAAGCATCGTGGGACGCAGACACCCTCAGGTGACGATAGCAGTGACGAAAGTGACTGGAGGGGAGGAGGGTGTAGAAAGGATATAACGAGGGAAGGAAGAGGACAGATAAAAGGGGGGTAGCAGGGATGAGGAAATGCTTTACCATGGTCTTTAAAGGTAGACCCTGGCAGGGGCTGTCAGTAACAATCATTACACACATCATCTGCTCATCATTTCCTCTAAGGATTTGCACATAAACGGTAAACACACACACACGTTCTGGAATATTCAGGCGAATGCCCAAAACTGGGGGATGACACATACACAATCATCCCACCCCCGACCCACACTCACCCACACATTTCAGTGATGCAATTAACTGTCATCCCCCCATCTCCTATCAGTTAGTAATGAAGAGATAAAGTGTTGTGGCATCAGGGGAAATGYGAGAGAAGATAGAGGTGTTGTTGACTTGCCTCTGTCAAACAGATAGCAATCTGTCAGCACTCTAGTTTTGCTCTGCTGATTGGAGTCCACTGTAATTACATTATTCGGAATGGAAAATGAAGAATACCATCTTCTTCAAGTGGCATTTTCATGCTGTGTTTGATTTTGCTAATCAAGTGGAACTTTTTGGTGCTTATTGTAGCCAGTAGGATGTTGATTCAAAAGTATGTTATGGGGATCATGATGTTTATTTGTTCTTATCACACTGGTTGGCAACTAGGAATACTGTATATGTTTAGTCAGGGCTTGTCTTTGCTTTTAAATTAGAATAAATTGGTAAATCTTTGACTGACAAATAAAACTGAGGTCGTGTTGCATGACTGTTTAAATAAAGGGGCCCTAGATGCATTTAGTTAAATTGGTTTGTTTGAAGCCATCCTCATTTATGATAATGATATGCGATCACCAAAAAATAATATCACAAATCCATCCATCCATCCATCCATCCATCCATCCATCCATCCATCCATCCATCCATCCATCCATCCGTCCATCCATCCATCCACCCATCCAAATTTTCCTTCTGAAAATGTCTATGTCAACCCTAAACATCTGATGTCTTGATGGAGACTCTAACTCAACCCAATCTAACCCCAAATGCTTACCGACTGCTTTCCTATGAAGGCTGCTTGGACATGCCCTACTGGGATTAAATCTCAGTGCACAAAAAAATCTTGCAGGAGCAATTACATAAAATAGGGCAAGCTCTGTGTTTTGTTGTACAGTAAGTTTGTTGGTAGTTGCACTTTTCATTTTAACCCAGGTCCTCTGTCAGAACCTGGGAGCTTGAGGGTTTGCACAGTACCCTAGCTTTTAGGATGGTGCTCTTTTGAATCACATTTTCTAAAGTTGTTTTTTATGAATTGCTGAAGCGACTTCTCTAGTTTGGGTGTTATGATCCTGAATTCTTTGGCTAGATGGCTGGAATAACAGTTTTGTTGCATGACTTTGGATTAGTAGATGTGCCTTGTATGTATATACAGGTACAGATAACTGTGTGCAAATCTAATATGTGACTGTGTTTGTGCTTGATGTTAAAGTGTTCAAAAGCTGCTTATTGGTCAGCAAACTGTGGTCGGCTGAAATTACTCTTTCTGCAACACAAATCATTTCTTGACTTTTTTTTTACTGTACCTCTGTCTGTGTTGTGTTTCCCCTCCTCTGTATTTCCATCCTTCCCATGGTTGTAGACATCAGTCATACATTTTGGGCTTACGTCAAGTTAGCAGTGGCAGGTACAATCTGGAATGAGGGTGGAGCAAAGATCATTATTCTGGCAAATTTACTTCACGCATGAAGTCTATCTTTCCACGTCGCTGAAGAGGTGTATTTTACATTCAGCAATGGTGTAAATGGGAGTTCTTTGTTTATATTTTGTCGGCCAACGTGAGTAACAAAATCACCACTCGCAGCAGTTTTTTATATGTATGTATGTACATGTGTATTTTTATTTTTATTTTATTTTTTTGCAAGTGTGAGTCTTTGTGAGTGGATTGTTGTGTGCCTGTAAGCACTCTTGTGTGTCACAGTTCAGCAGCAAAGTGGAGAGCAGCATTAAACACCCTCTTCCTGCACTAATCAGGGATTAGACAATGTTTAAGAGCATAAGGGAAAGCCACAAAACAAATGAGGGTATAAAAGACACAGCTGAAAACCTATATAAGGAAGATAAAAAAATATGCCGTTTTTGTTTAGTGTTAAGCGTGTCTTTGTAGTTTTAAAAACCTGTAACAGTTAAGCTTTTGACTTCCTTAATTTTCTGTCTAGTTAATTTTTCAGCATTTTTGATTTTCTGTTCTGWACTGGCACCTGGCCACTGCGTCTAAGCAGGACTTCCGGATGCACAGTATGAAAAAAGGTGAAAGCTGCATGATTCACATTTTAGTCAGCTGGGGTGTAAATGGTGTAAACCATGAGCATAATTGTCATTTTGTCATTAAATAGTATTAAGAAAGATAGTGAATTAAAGGTTATGATSGTTCATATTTGCTATTCCAGTATGTGTATCTGTTCTAATGTGTCACTTTGTTTTTAATTGCCCATTGTATTGTAAGAAAAATTTGTATTCAGTAAACTGAAGTTGATATTAAAACCACCATTGTTAAATAAAATGATTTGTAGAAGGAATCAAACCATACAACACCAGAATTCTGGATCTGAGTGAGKTTTATTGTCATTTGAGCAGACAGGAAACCAAAACTGGTGAAAARCCAGGAAGTTCATCAATTTATTCATGTTCTTCAATGCCTGCGTTCGCCCCCTACTGACCTACGGCTGAATCACAGGCATTCAGACAAAATTATCATCTAATGTTCTCATTGTTATAGATATTTCGGACATGTAACTAATCTATTATCGATCAAAACATAATAGATTAAAYACTGTCAACATTATAAAAAGGAAAACCTAAGAATTTAGTGTTGTGCTTCTAACATCAGTACWAACCTGTAATAACTATACATTTCTTCATTATCCTTATTCTTGTGTGTAGGATATGTTTTATCAACATTGGCATACACCCACTTCAACCATATGGCTCATCCAAGTACAACAGAGTAGTTGTCTTAATACAATGAATAAATTCAGTGACTTTTCTGAACAAGATGAAATACAGGTTCTTCATTGACCAGCAGGATACGTTGCTTTTATGTCTCTTTTACAAGTTCATGTCATCAGCTGCAGAGCAAACTTAACRTAGATCACTCTGACAGGTTATCCCTGATATAAAGTGACACTCTGTCCCACTGGCAAATGCTTTAACATCCCTTTAAAAGGGGAAACTATTCTTTAGCTACTCATCATTACCTCAATCTGGTTCATATGATGGCTGACTGGTAAAGAATAGGAAAGAATAGGCCAACAAACAGAAAACAAATGTCTCTCTGCCCTTCTCTCTCTTTTCTCTCTCTCTCTACACCAAAGCACAATGATGACAAACACAAAGCAGGTGTGCAGATTGTCATATTAGAAACAGACAAAAGTTGGAAACAGAAGTTAACCTAACCAATGTAATATATAATGTGGAAACACTTAACTACATAAAGCAAGAGGTAAGATAGAACATACCAGAAATAACAGATAGCAGGATATACAACTGTTTTTTTATACAGGTCGAGTTCAAAGTGTTGTAAATTAGTAATTAATACATTACCAAATGGTTTATTTAAGCATAAACATCCCTTTATGTTCATAAAATTAGGCCAGTTTTTAGGAACAGATGAAAATCTATCAAACCTACAGTAATCAGTCTCCATTATGCTTTCAGGGTTTTTTGAAGATTATAAAATTTGCTAAAGCATTCAAAAGTTGGAGGAAAAACACAATAATTTATACAATCATGGCTCAAAAAAAAGTTTAGCTTGTTTACACTAACGTGATTTATTTGACTAAACCAAGTTTGTAACTGACCAGCAATACGTTAATTCTGTTTTCTCTTTGAGGAAATACTATTTTGGATGTCTTCGTGAAGAAAGGTTTGCTTATTATTTTAGCAAAACTATACCAAAACACAATTTGTACAAGCTACAATGGTGTGGTTTCATTGTGAAAGAGTTGCCTCCAATTTAGAATTGTCACTCAGAAGAACATCCAGTTTATTTTCATTTTGCCAC
>NW_013952497.1:971560-973601 GCF_001266775.1 Austrofundulus limnaeus
ATTAAAGCAAAATAAATAAATAAATATTTGAGAGAAAAAAAAAAGCTCAGGCGTGTAAATGTATCTAAAACAGCAATTTGCCTGATTAGGATCTCAGTCCAACCAACCCACAAGCTATAAGTTTCACCATCCTCCCTTGAGGCAACGCGCCCCCAGCAAAGCTGCTATTTGTCTTTCTCCCCCAACCACGTTATTTTTGTTCTGATTGCCCTCTAAGATTTTCCCAATAATATGCATCACTTAGAATAAATTATTCTGCCATTCATCATGCCATTCCAGTGCAGCTGTGGCAGCTAAATCTTTTTTTTTCTTCCCTGGTAGCACATTTCACTAATGCTAACATACCACAACCAGGAAAGGATGATAGAACTTTTGTTACACATGCATAAATAGAGATTTAATGAAAGGTAAGAGACAGGATGCTGGTTAAAGGGGAAAGAATATGACAGGAATACATATATAAAAATAAAACATGCATACTATAAGGAAGAGTGGAGGATGAGAAGGAAGACAGCCTTCCAAGGGATGTAGGAATGATTAATGTGAAACTGTCATAGAGGTGGAGAGGGGAAACCACAGCGATGGGGGAAAGTCATGGCCAGGTGCAGAGAAAAGGATATGACAGAGAAGGGGGGAGAAAGAGAAATGATAGCATAACAACATAAAAAGGTTTCAGGATAGTCTGTAGACAGTGAGAAGGAGCGATTGTGCAGGGTGGGAGAACGAAAGACATTTTGAGGAAATATTGCTGAGACGGAGTGTGAAAATGAAAAAGGGAACAAAGTAAGGACTGGACAGAGRTGTAGAGATGTATCTAGTAAACAGAAAAACAGAAAGACAAATGCAAAAGCTGTAGGAACATCAACACCAAAGAAAATTTAATTTATAACTGACTCATAACAGGCTGTCTCATTTCTGTTTTTAAACCAGGGCTGTGATAAGTGAAGGAAAGAGAGAGAAAATAAGAGTGTGATCAAAAATAAAATATGTTGTGCTTTATGATGGTCTGAATTGCTCAATAGGTTACAGTTTGTATGTGAGCATGACATCGTGCTATAAATCCTACCTGTGTGTGGACCAGGAAAAACAATGTTCTGTGGCTGCACTTATTGTTCTGCTTCACCTTTGACCTCACTCTGCTTTATTACCCCATTTTATCTAATGGCTTTTCTCGTGTGTGAGTGTGTCCATGGATGTGTGCGTGTGTGTGTGTGTGTGTGTGTGTGTGTGTGTGTGTGTGTGTGTGTGTGTGTGTGTGTGTGTGTGTGTGTGTGTGTGTGTGTAACTACTGCAAAACAAAATAGCTATGTTGTAACTTAACATTGTTTTTGAAAACATGCATGTTAATAAGGATACTTTTACTTCTGAGTTTGGAACAGCATGATGCTGTCCTGCATACAATTTAACCTTGGACAGTTGGCAAATCAAATGCAAGTGCATTTTTGTGGTGGTTTACACTGCCACATAAACAACATATTGCATCTTAATATACATCAATACACAACAGATAATTTATACTAATACTTTTTATTCTTGTTGATATTATYCAAATTTATTTTTGCCTCTGCAAAGGAATAAATAAGTAATTTTGCTTCTTTTAAACTGGATGTGTAAAATTAGTTGGATGTGTCTAACAGTCTTCATTATGGCAGCTTGAATTTGKTCTGAAGATTATTTTAATGTTTCCAGAATCCATTAAGTTTAGAAACATAAACAGATGCTTTAACAATACTGTTGTCAAGACTACTATGTACACTTACCAACAACATWAAAAAAAACATTAAGCACCCAGACAAAGTGAGTGAAACATCATCTGTTAAACGGAATTCACTGAATATAGTATCATCTTCAATTTAATTCAGTATAGTGTGAATTTACAGTCATTGCAGGTCATTATAGGAAACAAAAATCAAATAAGATTAGATTAGATTGCAGATTAAAACTTGAAGTAAATTATTGCATATTATACTACAATGCGTTTATATAGGAAACACTAATTAAAAAAGGTGATCTTCCTCAAAAAAATAACAGCAGAATGTGT
>NW_013952497.1:975745-977382 GCF_001266775.1 Austrofundulus limnaeus
ATCCATCCATCCATCCATCCATCCATCCATCCATCCATCCATCCATCCATCCATCCATCCATCCATCCATCCATCCATCCATCCATCCATCCCATGAGGATGTCCTAAATCATAATCAGCTGGAAATAATCCTGCAAAAATGAGAAATACATAATTTACTTTATTTATTTTTTGTGAATGAAATGTACCCCAGTGTACCTTATCTGCAAATGGCAGAAGTATGTGAAAAACTGAAACATTCATAATGCATTATTTTGTTCAGAGCAGCTGATTGATCAGATAGTGATGTTCTGGATTATCTATAAATGTAACATTCTCCAAAACACATAGATTTTAAAATGGACTGAGGTCTTGAGATGCATTGATTTGGAAGTTTCTCATTCTGAAGAGATGAAACCGGATATCCAACTAAACCTGATATATACAATACTTCCCTGAACATTTAGACCCAACTTGCCCTGTTAGTCCCAGATGTGTCTTTCTAAATTTGCAATATTTTTTAGAGCATCAAAATATTTTCAGGCTATTTTAATCAAGATTTCTAAAAGTTTACAAACTTTCAAGTACCACTCCGCGTTGCTTGAACATTTTAAACAGTTAATGAAGGGATGTCAGCTTATGTCTCATGTGTAAAGTATCAAGTGTTTGTGCATTTACAGTTTCAAGCTTACTAACACGATAAACTCGGATTGTGGGTGTTTATCATGCTTTTAGGATTTAGCTCAAAATACATCTGTTAGTGTCAGAGCCAGTGGTGTTTCTGAACATCTTGCACATTTCTTTATGTCAGAATAAAATGCAAAAGTGAAAAGCGTAAAGGATCCCTGTCACACGTGTTTCCTGACAGAGAATATTTGAAAAGATTCAGGCTATTATGGTATTGTCACAGTGAATACAGAGAATTAGACTTATTAAACACAAAGAAATAAGCAAACAAACACAAACAACAAAATGTAGGCGTACATATGTGTTGATGTGTACATTGTGGGGAGGGGGGGGGGGTTTCTCGTCAAGACATAGATTCCAACCTTTTTGACAGGAATAATCCTATGGGAATGAGAKGGGGGAATTTAGAAAGAGACAAACCAAGAAAAGCTGATTAGAGGCTGCAGGAACAAAACCCAGGCAGAAGGAGATGGAAAAAAAAGAAAAGAAAGTAGAAAAGCACCAGATACAAGCTAACCCTAACACAAGAGTCTTGTAATACCTCACAGAAAGGAGAAAAAACTGAAGAGGAGGAGAAGTGAATATGGAGCTGAAGAACAGACTGGAGGGAAGGAAAATGACATCTGCAGGAATGTTTGAAGGTAGAAAAGAAACGAGCCAGCACATGAGGAGGGGGTGATAAATATAGATAACAAAATGAGGGACGGAAGAAAGAGGAAACTATCAAAAGTAGATGACAAKGGGACATTTCTTTAGATGTATTGGCATAAAATAATTAGATTGCTCAATCTTCCTGTCTTACTTACACAAGCAGCTGTTGGTGTTCCCATTGTGCAAACACATCCTCTAAGATAGTCGTTCCCAAATTATTTTGCTCAAAGCCCCACTTTCTTACTTCGAAGCCAAGATGAGCCCCCCCCCCCACAAAATAAATAAATACATTATAAAAAACACCCCTCACTACTCCCCAC
>NW_013952497.1:977592-978824 GCF_001266775.1 Austrofundulus limnaeus
TAATAATAATAAAGGAGTAAGTTATACAGAATTTTAATCATTCCAATTAATTTGTTTGGTGATTTTTTTTATATACATAAAACAAAATCAAGAACAGGAACTCAGCTTGGCTAATTTTTACATCACTATTCACGTGCAAGCGTAAATAGAAATGGTTAACGAACCAAAGCACATACAAAATAGGTTGGCTACTAAACAAAACTAAAACTGATACAAAAACATGGCATTTTTAAAGACATGAATTATGAAGATTGTTTCAAAATCAGGTCTCTTTCCTGTCCTCCCAAACACAGCCAGTTGAGGCAAATGGCTGCCTGTCCTGAGCCTGGTTCTGCTGGAGCTTCCTTCCCGTTATCAGGGAGTTTTTCCTCTCCACTGTTGCCAATGTGCTGCTCAGGATGGGAGACGGTGGAAAAGTGATTCAACACAATCTGCATTTATTTATTTGTTTGTACAGTGCCCTGAGACAACTTATGTTGTGACTTGAYGCTATATAAATAAAATGAATTGAATTGAGAAAACAAGTTCTGATCCCCATACATTCAATCAGGGAGCTGAATGGAGATGAGTTTGAAAAGAAAGACCTTACTATTCTGGTACTGGAAACTGGAAACAACTTTTACAAATAATGCATCGCTCTTGTCGGATGGTTAATAAGATAGAGCCAAAACACAAAAAAATATTGAAAAGCATTTTAAGAAAATTTGTCAGGAGTCAGTTTAAATAAGCCAAATCATTGTCAAAGTTTCTTGGTTTCTGGGTTCAGGTGTTGTGACTGGTGTGAACATTTCACTTCTTGTTTTATTTATCAGATTGTTTGTCTTGCCTTTCTGCAATTTTGTAACACCTGCTCTGTAATCAGCGCACCTGTTCCTCATCTTCAGTTCTCTCTCTCTGTGTATGTACATCCCCAGTTTCCCATTGTCTTGGCAGTTTTTGAAGACATAATTTTGAGTTTCAAAACACCTCTGCGCTTAGTAGCTATTTTGAGCTATTTAGACTCCGTAAGAGTTGGCTCAGAATGTAGACATACTGGTAGACCAACTGTTCTCTTTGTTGGGGGTTAAATCCAGCAGAAATTGTTTTAAGGAAATTACCGTGTTTTTTGTTTGGAACTAGCGGGAACTGTGAAGTCTACATGTGACAGAATCCTTAATCAAGACAAGTACTTGTCAAAAAACAACATAAATTCTTCACAATACCAAGTCAAGAACAAGTCCAATATATATATA
>NW_013952497.1:979149-983673 GCF_001266775.1 Austrofundulus limnaeus
ATATATATATAAGTAAAATCTGCTACCAAATTCCATGCAGATACGGACAAATAATAAATGAGTGTCCTGTGGTGTTTTGTTTCAGACTATTAGCGCAGATGCATTCAACTCTATGATTTTACGGTGAGGTATCTGTTGATCAGGTTCAGTTCCCTCAGAGGCCATCAGACCCCATCAGATTGCTGTCTCAGGAGTTYGGAGGAAAGGTGAGCATACTTTCTTTACCGTGCTCTTTGTGCCAATCTAAGATTTTTTCTTTCTCCAGTAATGCTGCTGCCTGAATGAGGAGGCAGCGGCTGCTACTGCAGTGGGGTGGGGGGGGGGCTTCCTTTGTGAAGGGTGTGATGGGTCTTCAAAAATATTTAGGTGGGCAGCAAGTGTCAAAGTCATCCTTGTTACTGCCAGAATACAGATTTTGTTTCCCCCAGCAGAACACTGAGTTGCAACAAGATAAGCAGTGTTACTCTCCGGTGGTCATAAAGCTACTTTTGATTGTTGTATACAAGAAATTTACAACAGCAAGTGCATTTTACAAGACAAGCTTGTATTATGGGTTCAGCTTTGTCCAGGTAACATTCTTTCCAGGATCTGCTGCACACAGGAGAAGACAAGAGTATGGCTACAAACAAAGACATGGGAAAAATGGCAAGACATTGTGTTCTTTAATTTCTTTTAAGTACAATTTCTGCTTATCTGTGTTCATTTCTGTTGCTTTCACTTTTCTTTTCCCCCCACTTTCTTTCACTCCCACGCACCTCTTTTTCTTTGTCTATGTCTCTTTCTCTATTAATCCGGGGGCTGTAGGGGCCGTAGAGTTGGTATTTCCACCTAGTGATAAGGGCCTTTATAGAATGAGGCTGACACAGAAGGGGTCGTAATGTGGTGGAAGCAATAAAACTCAAAAATACGCACCCGCCATAACACACATGCACACACACACACACACACACACACACACACACACACACTCACACAAACAAGACTTGATTGTATTTCGATATGATAAAATGATAGATACCAGCAATGATAGATGGATGTGGGAGGCTGATACGTTCTAGAAACATAGACTGACAAAGATAGATGGAACACGGTAAGACAGGATTTTGTGTTGTAGCAAGTTGTTCACCATTTCCATCACTGTGGAGTTAACTGATCCACATCCAGACTAGAGTTGGGATTTGTGAGGCCTGATTGTTTTGATTAMATTTAATAAAAACATTATTGGTGCATGTGCTCTCTTGGCCTGAAAAATATGTTGTTGTGCAAGCGTGATTACAAAATAAGATAGTAGTTTCTAAATATATCACAGACAAAAACAGGATTTTGTTGCATGTTGAAGGCTGCCACTTCCTGATGTCCAGATTGAAGGCATAATACATGCAGCAATTTAAGAAACACTTGTAAATGTAATTGTTGGCCATTGTTTTTGTGTGTTTGGGGAAATGCGTGCATGTCCAAACCATCTGTGATGAAAAATTTAATTAGGCACTTTGCTTCTTTTATTCCTCATTTTTAACTGCTTCCTTCAAGTACATGCTGCTACCATTTCAGATGATTTCATTTAAATACATAGGCAGATCTACTAAAAGACAAGGTTTGCAAACTTACTGTAGTCTTTTTCATTCAGTATCTACTGTAAAGAAGAAAAAAGTTGTGAAAAAGTCTCTCGTCAGGAGAAAAAATAGTAATAATCAGGTCAAAAACATTAGGGCCTTTTATTGTTTTACAGCACTCGGACCCTAATAAAACTAAAATTCTCAAAATTCCTAAAGCAAAATTCAAAACTTTTAAAGTTTGGTTCTGTGAAAAAAGGTTATACATGGTTATTATTTTACCTGTTGTATATATGTCTTTGAACAATCTCATAAGAAAAAGTTTATTTCTGTTCAGACTGACGAGCTGAGAAAAAAAGTGATGCAATTATAAAACATTTCACATTGCACGAGTTTTATAGTAGTTCATGTTAACATTGAATATTTGCAAGTGCAAATAGTATATAGTATATGAGAGTTCAGAACTGCAGCCATGCAGTTCTGATCTAGGCAGAGGCCATTTTATGAAGAACAATTCTGTATAGTACAGTATTTATTTATTTTTATTATGTTAATATGTTTTTTTTAGCTATGAGTGTCATATGGTGGTTCTTGATTTGTAGTTTTACTCCTGTTTTGACCAGGGCCCCCAGGAAGACATGGCATGGCTCAGCAGTGACCACCCTGTTGGCAGTGCAACGCCTCACAGCAAGAAGGTCCTGGGTTCGATCCCCAGTTTGATCCCCTGGGGTCTTTCTGGGTGTATTCAGACCAGGAAAGTCCTTTGGTCCAATTGCTTGGTCCGGACCAAAAACKGAHTTTTTTTTTTTCGTTTGGTGCGGTTTGCATTCACATTGTGCTTTTTTGCAAACGAACTATAACTTGTAAACAAAGCCATGAGGCTGACRATCATTGCTCCCATTGGACAAAAAAAGGATGGGGGCGGGACTGAGCCACAGATCCAGAAGAAAACAAGGAAGTCCTGCATGCTGCGGTTCTGATGCGCACATTTATGCTGATAGTACAACTGCAATAGCATTTAAAATGTCAGAAGCAGCTAATTTAATGGTGGTTCCGTGATGATATTCTAATTTTGGAGCGGCGTCAGTAAATGTGTCCCGCAACCCAAAGGAGACGAGGTGCGCTGCGTGTTCTGACCCACTACAGGCTGCAGCAGAGCTGCTAACAGGAGACGATGAAACAGGTATAATTTCAGTTTATTTAGCTCAGCAACGGTGGCCTGTGAAGTCCAAAAAGGTGCATGTTTAATGCAGTTAGTTCGTTTAGAGTCCGGTCTGTATTCACACCAGAAGTGAACTGAAGTGAACCGCACCAGAGTTCGTTTGGAAGTGAACCGAGACCACCTCAAAAAGCAGGTCTCGGTCCGGTTGTTTGATCCGCACCAGAGTTCGCATGAGTGTATTCACACCTGCACAAAAGGTCCGGACCAACGCTGGAAACGAACTCTGGTTCGTTTAAAGCGGAGCAAATTATCAGGTCTGAATACGACCTCTGTGTGGAGTTTTCATGTTCTCCTCGTGCTTGTGTGGGTTTTCTTTGGGTACTCTGGTTTCCCCCACCCCCAAAAAAACATGTCCAATGGGTTGCCTTCAGGCCCAGGCCTCCCTTGAAAAAGAGATCTGCGATCTCAGCGGGACTTGCCCGGTTAAGTAACGGTAAATAAAATCAAGACAAGTAAGACATCAATATTCTTTTATATAGAACCTTGTATCAAATGATCTGAGCTATCCCATTTATTAGTGCCTCAATTTATAATAAACCCTTAAAGTTGTAATTTAGATACAAGATGGAATTTTCCAGATTGTATTCAGGGGGAAACACAGACTGAGGCAACAACCAGTGACACACCAGTTTTGGAAAAAAGGTTTTTAGGAGTGGGAAAACAGCAAATTGAAGTGTCATAAATATAATAAAAGAGACAGGATGCGGCCACCAAAATCCTGTGCAAATTGGTTAGCAGTGAAAATATAACAGCACATATACCAAAATAGGCTTATCCAATGGAAATGTCTGCTTGAATAGATTGTACACATCTGTTGGAATATATTCTTTCTTGATCTTGTATACCTCCAGTGCAGCCAGACCCAACACAGTAAAAAATGAGGAAAAATATATTTGACTTCTGCATTTGTGCGAATATGTTTGTTCAAGTGTTCGATGAGGAATAAGACAGACAGAAAGATATTGATTTTGTGCAAATCATAAAAAAAGTGTGTGACAGTGCAACATTGTCTATTAGCCCCATATGACGAAAAGCAATTTTACTACTTGAGTGAGAGAAGAGAGAGCAAACAAAAAAATAACATTAGGGAAATAGAAAAAAAAATGCCAGCAGAGGTGTTTTGATAAAATAAGCGTCTGACTATGAAAATAGGGAAACTAAATCATAATGGGAGATATGTAACCTGGGAGCWTAAAAGAAGAGGGACTAAAAGTGTTGTGTAAAAGAGATAGATACAGAGGAGCAAAAGTATTGATATTTTCAAAATAAACACTTGTAATAACGGGCCTGGAGAGTTAGAGCACAAGATCGATCATAAGACAGAAGCCCTGGCAGATGTATGGAGGGAAAATAAACCTCTCACCTGCTGTAAATTGGGCGGAGGAGGAACGGCAGGAGTAGATTAGGATATGACCAGATGCAGCAGGGATACCGGAAGAGGGAAGAGAGTGAATCTTAATGCTCAAAATGTTTTTTTCATGAGAGCAGAATCAATAGTGATTTGGCGTTTTCCCTTTGTAGCTGGAATGAGCAGAGTTGGAGCTAAGAGGAATGCTATCTTTAAATCAGAGGGAGAGGATGGAAGGATGGATAACCAGAAAGATGGCAGCTGGTTAATAAGTGGAAATTCCTGAAACGGGTGTGGGAGGAGGAAAAAGTAGATGGTTATTAGCAGAGGTGACTAGTAACGAAGTACATTTACTTTGTTACAGTACTTAATGGTAAGAATTGTTTTGAGGACGTGTAATT
>NW_013952497.1:983856-985094 GCF_001266775.1 Austrofundulus limnaeus
AAATGAAGTGTTGAATTTACTTAACCAAACTGGTTCCACTGAGCCAAGTCAAGTCAGTTCATTGGAACCAGTTTGGTTAAATAAATTCAACACTTCATTTCTTAGTGGTTGTGTAAAGGTATGTTTACTTGTATTTTTATTTACCTGATCATTGTGAGCAGTTTTATGGTTTTTACTTGGGTACTTTTCTTATCAGTAATTTTTCCCCCGAAGACATGTTCTGTTAAGTTCTACTTTAAATTTTACTTAGTTATTTCTGTTAAGTTCTTTATGTATCTCTAGTTATTAGTAAGAAGATGAGGAGAGAATGAGAGGTGCACAAATAATCCAATGTTCTTGGATGAGCAATTTTATTTCAAAAAGTTTTGACTTTTATTTGAGGACATTTGTGACAGTCCTGTCCTCCTCAAATGGGAGTAGCCTATACAGAAAATGTTTCAGCACTTGAAGCAGTTTACAACTTTCCTTTTACTAGAGCTTAAATGAAGGCCTGTCAATGGCTCAAAACCTCAACAAATAGTATGTTGTGATTTTATGGAGAGATGTGGTTCTTTCTAAACTTGCTCTGAAATGACACCTGCTCAATCAGATTGTTGGCTAAGGTCACTTTGGCAGGAGTTCTTAGAACTAAACTTTGTGGTGCAAGCTCCTCAAATCAAAGTATGAAGAAGACATGAAATTTGCCTTCATGAAATGTATTTGTTTTTATTTTGATTTTTTTTTTTAGTTTTAACTATTACAAAGAAATCTATACTGATGGAAATCTAAATTAAACTTAAATACTGTACAATTGCACCAAAGCCGAGAGCGGCCGTTTTACGTATACAGTTTTCCCCATGGTTTTCTCAAGGACCGTTTTCTCGAAATAAAGAGTTAGTTTCCTGTTGGTTTTCTCGAGAAAATGGTTTTCTTGTGCATCATTCAGTAACCATGGAGATGGCCTGATCCCCTCAGCTGGTGACTAATAAAGTTTATTATATCAGCAGGATCACTGTGTAAACACCTGCTGATCTGCAGTCGGACCAGTCGTCTCCTTAAATGATGAGGGCTCATTTGAAAGTTATCTGTACAAGACAAACAAATCACAATTTCAGTCTGTGTCATGATACAAAAATGACACAAAATTATGTACACTAGGTTGTCTTCAGGTCCAGGCCGCCCTTGCAAGAGATCTGCGATCACAATGGGATTTGCCTGGTTAAATAATGGTAAATAAATAAAGAATAAATATTGCAGTG
>NW_013952497.1:985604-988877 GCF_001266775.1 Austrofundulus limnaeus
GTTGAGAGTATAATGGCATAAAGATATGTAGATATTTGAAAGAGAAGATGTCAGATTGGATCTAATTTTTGAATAAACATATGATTTCTGTTTCAACTTAGTGGTTAAGACTTGTACATGATCACAATAAGTCAAATGAGAATCCAAAGTAATTCCAAGATATTTGTAGGTAGTGACAATATCAAGGGGTTTGTTTAAAAAAGTGAGTTGATTTGTGAGTTGAGGCCATCTTCATGGTTACTGAATGATGTGCAAGAGGAAACCCATCTAGAAATTACTTATCTCGAGAAAACACTTCTCATTATTTCGTGATTCAGACATGTCGTTATCACGAGACAACCATGGGAAATAATTATATGCAGAAAACGGCCGCTCTCAACTTCAGTACAGTTGTCTACTGCTTGTAGACATCTCTTTGGAAAACTTGTGCCTCTGCCACAAACACGCACTTACAAGTTTGTACAGTTATCTCTGGAAAACATAATGTATTGTTTTTATTGATATACAGTATATAATGTGATCTTGAATTTAATGTGACCCTCCTTTTTTGAGCTTAAAGAGCATAACAAATAGAATCCTTGTGTAAAATGCTACCAATAATTTCAGACTTCAGGATTTTTCTGCCTTTACATTACTTGGGGACACATCCATGGGTGCATTTTTTAGCGTGTGACTGAAAAGCAATCAGCTTCCAGAAGCAAAATTAGAAAGATAGACTTATCAGAATGTGAATGTGCTACTAACAGACACGTATAAATGTATTGATGAAAAAGTAAACAATTACTGTTGCTGTTTATAATGTTCACTATGTTCAAAWTACAGACAAAGGGAGATATTATGATAACTTATACCCTGCAACACAATATGTGAGTTATATACGAGAAAATATTATTTATTTTGGTTGTACATTAGAAAAAAAAATTGGTCAAATTTTACATCACACATTCATAAGTATGGTATGTATACATTTGTTTGTATTGTAATGTTTTTTTTATTAAAATTATTATTATTGTCATTATTAAATTACAGGGAAAACATGTCCTCCCTTTAGTATGTTGTGTGGAAGCCATATCTACGCATGAGTTTTATTGCAAAGTGAAAATTTTGTGTGTGTATCACAATTGAGCCCATTCTCATGCCCCCGTGTCAACATGTTGACGCGCGGGGGCTACCCCTAACCTAACCTAACCCTAACCATCCTTTCTGTATGAGATGAGGAGGAGGAGAACGAGTCCCTGAACACAGAATCTAAAGTTAACCGTCAATCCTGTGACGCAACCCGGAAGAGCCGCGGGTGGCAAGGACGCTTGCGTCAATATTACGAGTCCGACATGAGAGTGAGTTACACAATTTGTTGAAAGACACTTGCATTTGATGATGATGTTTTTTGTTTCTTTYATCTCACAGGATGAATGAGTTTTGTTTTCTGTGGCAGAATATGAAACAGTGGAAACCGCCTTCACGTGTGCATTACAGACACAAACACATACAATGTTAATTGTATTAAAAATCTTAGTAACTAAATACATTAAAAAAGCAAACAAATTCAACTGCAAATAAACGTGTGCATACAATACCAAAGGTACACACAGCCACACACACACACACACACACACACCCGGACTGTCAAACACTCTTTTTTATGGCATCACCTGAGCTTGGCCTTAAGTACATATTTCATGCTACATTACCCCCTGTGGCAAAAAATGACGAGAAGAAACAGGGAGACTAAGGGAGGCTGAGAGATGAAGCGAGGCAGTAAAATTAAGACTCCCTTTTCTCTCCCGACTGCATATCTGCCTCAACATCCCCTCCACTGCTTCTGTCCTTTCTGTTGCCCTCTTATCTTTATTCCCCTGTTTCTTCTGGCTTAATATTTTTTAATGGTCGCTAACCAAAATGGGTCACAGACGTGCTTCTGCTGGATGCCCACATGACATGAGTAGTGATATGTTTTAATGAGCCTGGGACTCAGGGCAAAAAGAAGGAATTTCTCATTTGGTTCTTTCACTGGAGAAAACTACATCAACCTCAAGCAGTTCCACTCCATCCTCTGCCACAGTCGGAATGTTTTATGGGATTTCATTYATTTCATCCTCTCTTTCCTGTTCATTTTATTTTCAAGCTTTGTTTTTTCTTTTATTATTCATCTACTTATACACAGACATGTCCCATACAGAACTTTCAGGTCTGGGCAGAGCGCCTTGTAATTCTACTTATCTGTTGACTTTTAACATGCCATTCCAAGAGGTTCAACAGATTGAAGGCATGCTGAGAAAATAATCTCAAAACCAGAGCTCCACTATAGACAGTCTGAGAGGAGCACTATTCTGCTGAGTGATTCTGGTCTGTACCACATACGTATGTTTGTCTGCTTGCTGAGAATAGCCAAAGTCATCTGATCATGTGGCTTTATTTCACTGCTCAGTAAACCACTAYGTTTGCACTCTTTACCCATTGGGTTATATAAAATGTTTTTCCACTTCTGGTGTGACTACACACTGTGTCTTGCATGCTAAATCATTAAGAATGCTTTTAAAAAGCAGAGCCTTGCTGTTTGAAATTTTTAATGCAGCATCCATCCATCGTCCGTCCRTCCCGTCCATCCGTCCATCCGTGTGCAAGATCACAGGGAGTTGGAGACTATCTCAAGTTTCTGATAGAGCAAAGCGTTTGTTTTATAATGTAGCCATGAAATTGATAACATTTACTAAAAATAAAATAAGCAGTCTCTATTTATCATGGTGGCTCAGTTGGCAGAGCAGATACCTCTCAGCAAGAAGGTCGCAGGTTAAAATCCCGGCCCGGGGACCTTTCTGGGTAGAGTTTGCATGTTCTCTTCTTGCATGCGTGGATTTTCTCTGGGTACTCCGGCTTCCTCCCACAGACCAAAAGCATGACTGTTAGGTTATTTGATAACTCTAAATTATCCCTAGGTGTGAGTGAGAGAGGGAATGGTTATTTTTCTCATTTGTCTCTATGTGTGGCCCTGTGATGGACTTGCAACCTGTCCAGGGTGTAATCCGCCCCTCGCACTGTGGTTGCTGGATATGGGCACCAGTGACCCTGGTGACTGAAAGGAATAAACGGGTATAGATAATGAATGGATACTTATCATTTTCAGCTTTAAAAGTCCTACTCACATCATACATTTATGAGACTTTTAACACATTCCAAAATTTATATTTGAACCTTAAACCTGTATCTTAGGTCGTATTCAGACCTGATAATTTGCTCCGTTTTAAACGAACCAGAGTTCGCTTCCAGCGTTGG
>NW_013952497.1:989599-1002390 GCF_001266775.1 Austrofundulus limnaeus
GTGGCAGTGGAAGGTGTCAAAGCAGTTTGGAGAGAAAAACAAAGTGAAGAACAAAAAAAAAAAACAGAAAAGAAAACGATTAATTGATTATTAAATTAGTCATTGATTATTTTAATAATCGATTAGTCATCGATTAATCGATTAGTCATTGATTAATCGATTAGTCATCGATTAATCGATTAATCGTGGCAGCCCTAATTGTCACAAAGCAAAATAAATCTGAAATTTGAACTGAAATGMAAGTCATTAAGGCCTTCATTGAAGTAACTTTCACAGCAGTTTGGGTTTGAAGTTCTGCTTTAAYGAATCTTGGTTTAAAATAGAGTGTCAGCTGACAAAACTTATATATAGTATAGTCATAAAMCCCTCTATGAGACTGGGATTGACCACTCTGGAAGTTGGAGGGGGGTGGGTTGTGAAACACCTCATTTAGATTTAAAGAGACAGCTTCAGTGAGTTGATCTGAGACACCCCTCAGACCAAATCATTGCAGTTCCACATTAAACAGACCCCAACTGAATGATTAAAATGTTTAAAAGAAGGATTTAAAAGCATATGTCTCATTTGAAGTGACTTTTGTGCTAATAAATTGTTCATTCATGAAAATGTATTTAAAATAAAGTTCATCATATTAATACAGTTGCAAATAGTGTGGAGATACTGAAGAAAGAAAGTGGAAGAGATACAAAAATGTCTTTATTGGAAAATATAAATCCCTATTAATATGTAAGTATTTGTCGTGTGAAGAAATGTTGTGTTGTATATTTACAGTATTTATAGTGTTACATTTTAAAGGCATGTAAAATACAACATTGTTTATGCAGTTCAGAAGGCAGAGCACATTAATGAGTTTAATCTTCAGTTTCATTAGGTTACTGTGTCATGCAGACTCATGAAGACTGGCAAGTTTAATTTACTTTAGTTATAAATACAACAATTTAATTGGCAGTTTTATAACACTTTTTTAGATTTCTGGAAAAAGTAAAACTAAAAAATGTAAAGTGCTATTCTGTTATTAATATTGCAGGATAAGGCTTCACTTGCAGGGCATCTGTAGCAATAGTCACACGGTCATGCACAGAGGGGCATAGAAAATATAATGTTTGAAAATGCCTCTTTACTTGTTTGTAATGATAAATACTGGTATTTGCAACCAATGATAAAATAGTTACATTTTGCTTCATGGTCATGCGGAAAATATTGTTTTTTGCAAATTGCCTTGAGATAAAATTTAGAGGCCATAATTCCAAATGCTTATTCTCTGTTCAACTTTGCCTCACACCAATCTCATTTCTACTCATCTGTTTATCAGACGTTCACTTTATTTTCTTTTTTGATTTGCTTCTACTTGAAAATTCTCTTTGTATTCCTGCTTTTTTTAACTCTTAAATTGTCCTTCAACTTTATAACAATAACTATTCCTGTGGGGAAGAGAAAATCAACCACTTTACAAAGCTGATAAAAAAAATACTTTTTAGTAATATTCAACCATAAACTAGTCAATCATATAAAGTTGCATAGACCAAGTATTCAAATAAACAAGAATAATGAAGCTAATTTTGCTGTTTAAAAGACAAAAAAGGGAACAAAACAAAAGGATTTGTGGTGTAGCTGTGTGAAAAGTGGTTCTGTACAGAAAGAGCACAGCTGACTGACGACGGTGGCAAAGATAATTGCTTCTGTGATTCAAGGTGTGGGAGAAGCAGGTGTAAAACTTGAAGCATGTTGTAGACGTGGCAATTATTTCTATTCAAAGCAGGGATTGTTAGCATGGTTGAGTCTTCGATGCTAACACTTTCTGACAGCAATCCAGAAGATTTTACTTGAGGGACAGATCTGCCAGCTTGTACAAAAATGTTTCAGTGCAGGAGGAGGAAAAAAAGATGAAAAAGCACACAACGTCAGTGAAATGAAAATCGTATGACCTGGAAAACCACTCATGGACTATAGCATGGAACAACTGTATCTTTAAAACATTCAAATTTCAAGAGGAACTGTTTAAAACCACAATACAATTGTTTTCAGGGGTTTTCTGTTTTTTGTTTTTTACTGTGAACCTTTCTCAAGTCAGGGTTTATGACTATTATCAGTAATCAGAATTGTACCTGCTGCAAAAATGATTGAGAGCTTTTATGGGTTTGGAAAGCAGGTTTACATTTTCAGACAGGAGTCGAGTKAATTGTTAAATTGAGACATGACACAGGACTTGAGTAAAAACCTAAAATTGTAATAAATAAAATGAAAGGCTTGCAACAAAATAATAAAATAACCAAACTGGAGGAAACAGAGCATGAAGCACACACAATACCAGACTGCAGATGAACTGTAAGAATGAGTTTAAGAAGGTTGGAGCCTAAAGAGGTAGCAGAAAAAAAGTGGCTTGATGGTACAGTAACAGGAAACAAGTCCAAAAGAATATGCTCAAGTTCAAGCCCAAATTATACACTGCAAACCGATTCAGAGTTAGAATTGAATATTTATTTGCACACGCATGGGTTACTACAAACTTTTACAGGGCTGGGCCGTTCATTCAGAGCCTCCCTCTGTCTACAGAGATTTGAGCAAAACTGCCACAAGATACATGTTGCAAAGAGTTTAATTTCGTAATCATTTTTAGCAGAGTCAAGTCAAGGYCCCCGCAAATTAAATGGTAAATAAGGATTGTCCCTCTCCTATTGGTGGCTTCACTGTGACCACCAAATTACACTGTGTCTGCTCCACTCTGGCATGACCATCCGTCCATTATCTATACCCACTTCTTCCTTTCAAGGTCACTGGGGTCACTGGTGTCCATATCTAGCAGTCACTGCTTGAAGGGCGGGGTACACCCTGGACATGTGGCAAGTCCATCACAGGGACACACGTAGAGACAAACAAGACAAACATTTACTCTCTCACTCACACCTAGGGACAATTTACCAATTAACCTAACAGTCATGTTTATGGTCTGTGGGAAGAAGCCAGAGTACCCGGAGAAAATCCACAGAAAAAAACACACAAACTCAACCCRGAAAGGTCTTCAGGCCGGGATTCGATCCGGCGACCTTCTTACTAAGTGGGATCAGTTTTATCAACTGAGCCTAAAACCCCAAAACACAGTAAAAATCACAGTAATATAGACAAGACAGATTGAAGATTGATTGTAACAATATTTCAAACATCTAAAACAATACAGTGTGTATGTGCTTTTAAGACTTAAAGGGGCAGTATCATGTAAAATCATTTTTTGAGATTTATATCGTCTCCTCATCAAAACACTCATTTATGCATGTTTGAGAAATCCTGTAATGTCCTGAGGCAGCCAGGCGGGGGAACAAAAACGACTGGTTACCCCTAGAACGGCCTTTTAGGAGCAGCTCCTCCTCTGGGCTGTGTCTCCAAGCCAAGCTTCCTCATCACAGAACATTCCTGCAGGATATTGGCAGCAACAACTAGCAAACAACTGGTGAAACCATGCGTCTTCTGCACTTGTAATACTTTTTAGTCCAGTTCTTTTCAGCTTAAAAAATATCTTTAAGGAAATGTATTTTCGAATGCCAAGGAGACTACCCTCTTTTTAAGCTTCCCATTGATGATACGGTTCTTACAAAATAGTAGGACTTAAATTTTGGAAGTAAAAATTCATTCATTTTCTTTATCAGCTCCTTCGTTTTCAGGTCCCAGGGGTCACTAGTGCCCATATCCAGCAGTCACTGTGCGAGGGGCGGGGTACACCCTTAGAACTGTCTTTGTACTGAAGTAAATTATACTGACATTTTAGGTGACAACCAGTGAACGCACCTCCTACTTCTCATTGGAGTATTCTCACTTAATATACTGGTGTCTTGGGCTTAACAAGTTCTGCCTATCTAAATTAAATATTAACGACTGCCAAGTCAACATAATTGCTTCACTTAACCTTTTCAATTTTATTATGTCCTTTAAAAATCACACTGCAACTTGAAACATGTGTCAAGCTACTGTATTCTTTCCATCAGAAGTGTAGCAAGACATGCTGACGATGGCAAAACAGATTTTATTAATTTGTTTTGAAAATACCACACAAAAGTCAACATAAATTCTAGTCCAAACATCAAATTAGTCCATTAGGTGTGCATTGTGTTTTCAAAATTCAATAGCAAATACATATTTTGTACATTTTTTCATGTAGAATTTGAATTGTCTTTTTATGTTTCAGGGTCAATAGATGATTTTTTAACTGAATAATTAGGTATTTTATTAAATTAATCATTAAAGGTGACATGTAAGTAAGCTAGTTAGCCCTAATGAAGAGAGATGACTCACTGCTTTCAATGTACACTCGACCTTCTACTGTTCCAACATTTTTAGTCTTTTTTGCATGAATCAATTTTCAATTCAAATCTACAATAACAATGTTGGTTATTGTAAATTTCAGCCACTTTGCCTTGCTATCCAAGCTAACACGTACTCTAGGTGCCATAAAGTTGAGAATAGAGTAAATTGAATAAWGATTGCTTCTTCTTCACTTACTGTATTTTCTCCTCAAGCTTTATAACTAGATGAAAGGAGAAGACAGCGCTGGGATGTCTTTATATTGTGTGTTTGTTGGGCCTGCTCCTCTTTATTTGTTCTTCTCTATGATGCTCTCACTCTCACACTTTGGTTCTCTTAAAGTTCCACCAATAAAACATTTCATTATCCCTGTTAATCCCTGTTGCTCATGTCCAGTGTCGACTGGAAGATGGAACTGAACAGATCTGTTCTCTGACTCTCTTCTCCCGTACTGTTCTTTTCATGCTCTTTGAAAGAGCCAAATTAACTTTCCCTGTAGCTGGAATGAGGCTGGCTCGTGTCCCTTTTCAGTATTTTTTTCTTTTTTTTCCCCTGTCAAATAACCCTCTTTGCTGCTCAGTACTGATATGATTATATTGGTTTTATGCTCAAAATGATGCCAAATTCAATGTATGTCACAATGGTATCAATGTGAAAGGAATTTGGAATACATGAATGGTCAAAAAAATAATAATAAAGGGGGAAAATACATAATTGAAATGAAAGGTTTAGCATTCCTTAAAGGACTACATATCATATCACCTTTCATACCAGAGTTTCAAACAAACATCATCTTATGCTGTAGTTAATTTAATGAAATTTTGAAAATAACATTCTGTGATTTTGCAAAAAGTATTTCAAGATCTCCAGCAATCTGTTAGTGCTCAGAGAATTTGATGTGGGATACTTCCAGCTACTTTCTTATCTGATTGTAACTAAATTTCTGTTAATCTGATCATTTATAGCTGTATTTGAGTTTGCTAGGGTTGGTTATGCAGCTAGTTATGTATTTGACTAGCAGGTTAAAGTTGTTTGCGTGTGTATGTTTGAACACAACACACACACGCTCACACGCACACATATGCATTTACATAAGTTAAAGTTTAAAACCCTTTAAACAAATTCCCTGTTACTTCAATCTATACTGCAGCTGCAAAAGCTCCAACAGATGAGCACTGTGTGTGTGTGTGTGTGTTTGTGTGTGTGTGTGAGTGTGTGTGTGTGTGTGTGTGTGTGTATGTGTGTGTGTGTGTGTGTGTGTGTGTGTGTGTGTTTGTGTATGTATGTTTGGGGGGCCATAGGTATGTGTGTGCGTAGAAGTGTGTGTGCAAAAATCAGAAGAACCTGTTTGACATTAAAGTTTATTTCTCACTGAAAGGAACTGGTTACTGGTATTTAAAATATCTTCCCTGTAGAGCTGAAGACTTAAATTAAGAAATAAATATGAAACAAGTTAAACCTAAAGCACAAGAGTGACTGAGGGGAAACAGCGCAGATAGGAGCGTCAGGAGAGCCATGAGGGTCTTTGCAGAAGTTTCTGAGGTTGCTGCAGTAGAACCTACACACTTCTTGTGCCAGCTCAGTCTGATCGAGCCAACTCCTCTACTGTATTTCTACTCAAGGATCCATATATTAATTTTTTATAAGTGTGTACTGCATCCATATTCTGTATTAAGTTGTGTGTATAGTTGAAATAAATTCTCTAGTTTTGTGGGTGGCAGGATGAATTGTGATGGTTGAAACTTTTGTTAATGCAAACGTTATTGAATCATATCAAGTTTATTGCACAGTCATGTGCCTGATGGGTATTTTTCTAAATACAAACAAAAACAGGGGAGCAAATGAGACAATCAAACCATGGCTTAGAATCAAAGTGAGGAGAACGCTGGACAGGAAGTCTCTCGTACACCCAAGTCCACCATTCTGAGAGACTCCCTGTAGTTCAACCTCTTTTATTTAGTATTCACGCCCCTGATTACATTGGGCNTGTGTGTGTGTGTGTGTGTGTGTGTGTGCGTGCGCGTGTGTATAAAACTGACATTTGTTATCATGCAGCTGTGGCTCTACCAACAATGTCCTGCATGTATCTGATGGCTAAAATCACAGGTTTTAAATTTGTACAGGCAGACCTCGAGTCACCACAGGAAAGAAAATAAAAAAACTCTGTCTGTCAATAACACCTCTCATGCCGTTTTAATGCATACATATACACTTAAATGTAGACATAACTGCCCACACACACACACACACACACACACACACACACACACACACACACACACACACACACACAGAAGCCTCTGCAGCTGTGTTTATATTGAACTTGGAATGGATGATATAAACAGTACGACCTCTATATGCATCAGAAGCTCATCTTTTTCCAGCATGCATATTTTTATACACACCATTTCACTTACAACCTCACATTTTTTCCTGCTCTTATTATTATTATTTTTTTTATTAGTTTGCATGATGCAGTCTCCTTGTTTTATCTATCCTTAAATCCCACTTCTTACCTCTTCTTTCCCCATGCTAGAAGCAGAAAGTAGACTAGGTCAGGTATTGAGTCACAACTCCAAATTTTACAACTTTCTTTGTATGTGCAACCTGCTGGTCTCAGCAGCACAGACAGCTCAGAACTCTGCACAGTCATACACTCTACCCACACACTAGCTTTGGAAGCCATGTTTCTTACACTGCAGTAGCCACAGTCTCTTTGCATCCCTGCAAAGTGAAGAGAAAAATAAATTCTACACAGCGAAGAAAAATAAAGCTACTCTAAAATGTTGGACTTAATTTAGCTCTGCTTACAACATACATTCACCGTGGATTCTTCCTTATAGATTTATAAAACACACACTATTTTTTTTTTTTTTTTGTATTTTATTTTTTTCTGTTTGGAGATTCATGCAAAGTTTTCAAAATTGTGTAATAATGACTGTGTAACTTTATTACTCTTCAATGTTTTCTGCAGCTTCTAGAAGATGACTTGAACTCTGAAGTGAATGGAGACACATATACAATGTTGTAGCTGTGCAACAGCTGTCAATTCTACATTTGAGACAACAAACATGGTGAACTACCAGCTATTCCAAAACCTAGACCCGTCTGGACAATCATTGGCTGATTAGGAGTAATTTACCCATCTCTGTCTGGTCACTTCTCCTTAATGGCATTCAATTTCCTAAAACTGCTTCCAAACACAAAACCTATGATGATTTAGTTTGAAAGGTGAAATATTTGGTAAAGTAACATTGTGAATATTTGAAGTCAGGACAACTTTACTTTAAGTCACTCTACCAGATAATAAAATGTAAATAATTTCTGAATGAATTTGAATGAACTCTAGTTAAAAACACAAAACCATCAACAAATAGGAAACAAAAATTATACAGATAAGACACTGCTAATGGATGCACTGTTTGAAAACACTGGGTACTTCACACATTTCAGCATTAGAGATACACTTATAAGAAACACCATGTCTCACCAGGGCTGCTTACCTCAAAAGCATTTCGCTGTGATCCATTGTTTTGGCAGCTGRTGTTTGTTGGCATTATGCATAGCAATCAAAGCAATATCAGAATATAACATAATGAGCCTCACAAAACCACAGATGTTGCTGAATACTATAAAACTGTCTATTTCATCATTTATGTACAGAGGAAGAAATGTACTTGAATCCCTGTCTTCATGAACAAGGGAGCTTTGCAATTTCTGCCAGATTTCTCATTGTTGTGTGTTACCACAGTTGTTCTTGCTGACTGTGGTCTCTACTGCTGTCAGTTTATTAAGTGCTTCCTGTGCAGGCAGCTGATTCCTCACCCCTATCCTCTGGATCCTAACCTCCTGAAGTAGAACCTCAAATAAAGCTTTAAATCACAAGTGACTGATGGACATTTAACAAATTCCTAATTTTCAATAATTGCACCAACAGCTGTCAATTGTCTATGAAAACTTCTTGCTGATGACCCATTCCAGCTTTGTGCAAATCTAGGCATCTGATGAATTTTGGAAGGTTTTATTCTGTAGACAGTTGAGCTTTACATGTGTARCAATTTCAGATCAGGAGTGTCTGAAATTAATGTGTTAATTGGAATCTATCATACATGTCTGCAGCTAAACATTGTCTGCACTCTTCCACCATCACACCTCAACTTGACACCATTTCTATCAGTAATTTGCAGTATTTTTAAATTTAGATAATGTATTTATTTTTCTTTAGAGTTCTGCCTATCTCTACTCAACAGAAGCTACTATCAATTTTTCAAACTGATCATTGTGTTACTAAGTGGGCAATCTTACATAATCATCAATGAGTCAAACAAAATATATTTTCTTTATTCTATCACTGTATGTGGCAAATCCTCCTGATATTGAATTTTATATTTTCTGCATATTTTAAGTCCTCAAGCTGTTTATATATAAAAGCACAGAATGAAAAACAAAGATAAACAGAAATGTATGACTGGCTTTTTAAGCAGTTTTTCTTTAAAAAATTCTATTTTTTAAGATCGCGTGTGTTTGTGTATTCAGGAAATTCTATTTAATGACAAAATATGAATGAATAGCTCAGTTTGGTCCATTGCTTACCTAAATATATTAGTTTGCAAAACTAAATTACTACTCTCTTAAAACAAGAGACCTCTCCACTCAGTTACACCGTGTCATTCTATATATTCTAAGATGTTGTATAGGAGTTGCCTAAGAATGTTTCTACAGAATTTTTGAGCTGCCATAAAATGTTGATTTGACCAAAAGGTAGGGGAGATTTTTTTTCCAGACTGTTTTAGTAGAAAAAAACAAAACAAACATGCTTAATTTCCTTTTTATATTATATAGAAAGTGAATGGACTGTGGTAGCACAGAGGTAAGTGTGTCATGGTTGATGATGAWTTTGACTCAAAGTGCAGTCGAACACCTCTAGGATGTTTCTTTTTTTTTTTTTTTCTAAAACAAACTTGCTTTAACCACAAACCAAAAGCTGTCGAGGCAGCAAAACTTACAGGGCAGAACTTGTGGGGAACAGACAAAAGCAAACTGAGCCATGACTGAAACATTAAGTGTGCAGTGCAGAACCAATTAACAAGAACCCATCCACAGTATATAAAGAGCCAGAGCTCATTATCAAAAATACAAACATGTGAACAAAGACACTGACAAGAAGCAGGTGGGAGTGGCAGAAGCAGAAACTAAGAAAGCAGAAACTGATCAAACTAATCAGAAAAAAAAAACACTAAACAAACACATACCTTGATATTGTGCTGCACTCTTGTAATCCTGAGGCTGCAGGTTCAAGCACAGGTACGTATCTTAAATGATATCCAACATAAAAATTAATTGTCAAATCAGAAACAAAACAAGGACCAAAATCTAAATGGTCTCCTGGTGACAATAATAGGACATCCCTTTATCAAGGTAATAACATTTTTATTTTTTTTTAATTTTCTCTTCTGCAGTGCAGTTAAGTATTGGAATTTGATCAATTTCATATAAAATATTTTTCTACAAAAAAAACCATCATGAAAATAAATAAACTAAACTGAACAAATACTGTTTCTTGGATTTGCAAGTGTCTTAAGAWAATGCAATTATCTCTTAGATGGGTTGTCTTCAGTTTTCACACAAGTCATCTTTTTTGTTGTTGTTGTGTAGATGTCTATTTGATGCACATTTTTTTCAAGATCTGGACTTTCTGCATCCACAGCTCCTTCAGTGACTTTGTCTCCTTTGCTGCTAAATTTCTTTCTGCTTCTTTTTTGAGGACCTCATTCATCATTACTGCCTCTTGCATCACTGTCACTGAAATCAGATGATAATTGCTCTGCTATCTTGTAAGCATTCTATCTCATTTTGCTTTGCAATTGTGTAAAATAGAAAGTTACTAGCATACAATGCTATGATGAAATTGATTATTGTGAATGCAAGTTAAAGTTTTGCAAAATGTGCTTCATGATGTATGGTAAACAAAAAACTGCCATTTTTTTCCTCTAAGACGTCTTTCCTGGGATAAAGCAAATTTTGTTTAGTAAAATTTCTTCAGCATTCTACAGAATACCAGCTGCCTTCTTTAAAAAAATCAAGCTTAGGAGAACCCCACAAAAGACATGGAAAGGGTTTGATTTGTTTTACCAGAACATTTACTTATTTAATACTTTCTTTTCAACTTTTAACTATTAATTTATGTGGAGAATAGTAGGTAAACATTGGATAAGGTGGGAAACAATCTGAAAACCTTCCATCAGCTCTGATTGATTTTTTTAATTGATAAAATTAGATTGTCGGCATAATCTGCTGTACAAAGTATGAAGTGGTAAAAGAAGAAGTAGCACCTATTATAAGTTTAAACGTATGAATGGGAAATGGGTACAACAGGAGCCTGATGGTTAGATAACTAAAACCACACAATTACAGCAGTAACATCCATCCATCAAGAACCTCCTCATCCTGAGGCGACACAACTTTTACAACAAATTTTGATTAAAAAAAGAATAATAGTGTAAAACTAAAACGGAAACTGCACTTTCATGAAAAAAGGTGCATCTTTAAATGTGTATTAACTTCTCTACAATGAATGTTTCTTCATCATAGTGATAAATGTCACTTATATTATTGGTTTATGTTTGGTTGCATGTTAAATATATACTTTCTGCATTGTTTTAGACTTATTTCTTGTAACACAAAGAGTTTTTAGGTTTCTAATGACACCCAATGAATATCTTTTAGATTTCCCATTTCCCTTGCCACACAAAAATCATATTTTAACGTTTTCAGGCAGAATTTTTTAACATTTATTTTTGTTTTTATTGTGGGTTAAATCAACATGAGTTCACAGAATACAGACTAACGCAATATTGTGTCACAAAAAATTCCCTTTGGAAGCTTACTGAAGCTCATAGATTATTTTACTAAACTTTCTCTTGTAAATATTGGTTTTGTTACTGACATTCAATCATAGGGTCAAGCTGAATTGTCCTGGCCATCAGGAATAAGAGACATTGGACAWAGTAAGATGAGACACAGAATATACTAATACTACATTTTTCCCCAGCTATCATTTCCTTTACCTGTTTTGACCTTAAACCCCAAACAGCTTTTTTTGTGCGCATGTGTGTGTGTGTGTGTGTGTGTGTGTGTGTGTGTGTGTGTGTGTGTGTGTGTTCATCTTTGCTCCAGCCTCAGTCTCTGACCTCTGATGCCATCTTGTCAAAAGTTGTTTGAAGTTTTGACTCCACTTCCCTTGTCTTGTTAAAGAGAATGGCTTTGTGTAATTTACTCCTCCTAATCTCTTCATTCCCTGCTTGTCGGAGAGGTGCTCCATTACCTGCAGATGAAGGAAGTGAGCAGTGAGGGAGAAGGCGGCGAGCAGGGGTTCAGGCAGGATCTTGACCTGTGCCCCTAATCAAGCTTCTCTTACTCCTACTGACTTCATTTTCTTTCCGCCCTTCTCTTAATTTTTAATTTCTCGGTCACTGTGCGAGAGACTGGGTACACCCTGGACAGGTCATAAGTTCATTACGGGGACACATAGAGACAAATGACCAGTCACAGTCTCACTGACACCTAACCTAATGGGCTTTTATTTGGTCAATGGAAGGAAACTGAAGATCTGGAGAAAACCCATGTGTGCATGGAGAGATAATTCTAACTCCACCCAGAAAAACATGTCATGGGGTGATCCTGCAACCTTCTTGCAACAACTCTATCCACTGGGCCACCATGTGAAATACTTCTTAACCTAGTAAATAAGGTCTGGAGGAACTAAACCAGAGTAAACTCAGTAAATAAATGACATATGAACAGATGTGGTTCATTAACACAAATCCTGCAAAGAAGAAGAGTGTGAAGTACTGAAAAAAAAGTAGATCTTCACCTTAATAATTACACATCAAACTGAATTTCCTTTTTACCCCGTTTTCACTTCAGTGGGTCTGGTGTAAAAAAAAAAGAAGTGATAAGGTAGGAGTGAGGCGAGAGAGTGGATGTGATGGACATTAGCTGAAGAGCCTGGCCTTTCAGTAATTGTGCTTGCCGCAGAGCAGAGGTCAGAGGTAAATGCCAAACGTAGATATGTCCTACTATAATGAGTGGGTGAGGGTATGCCACATTCACAAACACCCAGTCCTTGGACACGCAATCTTGTGCATTTATAAGCACACATATAGATGTTTAACATGAAAACTGCAAACAACTACAAGCACAGTTTCCCACGTACAAGATATTTGCATCATCACACGTACAGTATTAACCTACCTTGTCAGGACYGTGATCATTAATTACATCCAGCAGTGCTAATATATGCCAATGTCTGTGAGAATGTATTTAATAATTTAATGCATTTTATTCACTGTTGCAAAACAGGTTTATTCATTTATTTTTATTACATTTTAAAGCCAAACTTTTAGTTTTATACCTCACATTCACAAAGAGGAGGATATTCACCTGTGTTGCCTGACAGGAAATGTTATGAGAAATGTTATAAGTGATATATATACTGT
>NW_013952497.1:1004770-1007675 GCF_001266775.1 Austrofundulus limnaeus
GCCTAAGGGAAAAAGGGGAAATGCAGATCTCATGACAAACATTATTTGATACAGATTAAGTCAGGGACAGCTTCTACTGTCCACAGATGGATGCGGATGCGGGTGAATCAGTTCAGAGTTCATCTTCCTCCCGATTACTGCAACTCAGCAAATCTGCTCAGATGGAAACATGTGACATTATAAAAGACCAAAATTAAACAATGATTAAACTCTCAAAATAAGGAAGTTGACCCAAGCTCTCACTGCCAAGTATTTTGAATGATGAAAATAACCACCTCAACTTTGTTCTAACAGTGCCAGATTCATCATCAAATAGATTTTAAATTGATATTACTTATACATAGTAATGGTTTTAGTGTCTCCTGTGTTACTTCATTTGAAGTTCTTATATTTTAGACACTGGTAGATGATGAGGCACATTAATGTACGGATAATCCTGTTAGGGAGTGTAATCTCCTTTTCTCTGTAATATACGTGGTAATATTTGCTGGGTTTTTTTTTGTCAGCTAGTTCAGCTGAAAATACATGGAACACACATTTACACCTGCAGTGCAGTGTGGAAAAAAAGTGGGCATTCAGATATTATGCAAAAAAAAAAAAAACTGAGCTGGAAGATAGAAGGTAACATGTTGTCTGTTATGTACATTAAATATACAGCAAAGCTCAGATATAACAGAGTGAGAGCCATTGTGACAAGTTTTTATAAAATATTAATGTTCATCTTATCGGGTAAGTGTGCAGGCAGCTCTGGCATGTTGGCAAGTGAGAGTCAGATATTCAACAATAACTATCCATCACCATCGTCTCGGAGCTTAGCTAGTTTGCTGCTTACTTTACTTGTCATGCCTTGTCATCACTTCCCATTCAAAGATGCTCAATCACACTTCAGCTGAACTGTCTCCCTCCACTACACACTTGACGCGTGTTTAAAGTTGCRTGCTGGCAACAATGCCAGTCAAATGTGGACTGCTGTATATGCACATGATGTACGGAGATCCAAAGGGTTCCAGTTCCACTTGTGTTTTAAATTAAACACTCCAGATGTCTGTTCCATGGTGCACAGCATGCCATGTGCTGATCCAATGCTCTGCAGTGTGCACGCTGCTGTTATGCGTGAATGACGTGTGTATCGCCTCGCACAACTCTTGAGTCGGTATGAACCCAAACAGCTTGCTTTTTGTGTCTGTCTCTCAGCTTGTGATCAAATTAAATTGCGATGTTTAATATTCTGGGTAAGTAAAACTGAACTCTCTTTGTTACTGTTTCTTCAAATTATTTCACACTACAGACCTGGAAAAAAGGCTCCTCTTAAAGTATTTTACTAAAATACATCTGATCACATTCTTCAGTGAAATGTAACTCATTTAAACAGTGTTCTCTAAGGTGGTTTTTTAAAGGAGACTCAGTGGCAACATGAAGGTTTTATTTTTTCCACAACAGATTGTGCAACAAAMGGAAAATTATGATGGCTTAACTGCAAGATCATGGTAATTCTATTCCTGAACCAAAGAAACATGAAAAATTAAGGAGATGACCGATTTCCAGTTAGTCTGATAAATGGACCTTTGGCAACWTTGTGAATAGCTTGTACACTTGGGAGCTCAAATCATCTTTGGAACATTGTCCGGATTTACTTTTATTATTAGCTCTTGTGAAGGCTGTAAATTGCAAGTGACTGAAATGTCCTTGCTTTAGAGTCAGAATGTCTACCTTATGAAAACATGCTTAGTTGTAAGGACATTGTTCAGGAGTGTAATCCTGTGCCCTATCATTGCAACACGTATCATGAAAAATAAATAAATTGTTGTTGCTAAAAAAAATGGAAGGAAGAAAATAAAACCAGCTGTTGCCTCCAGATATAGGATATAAGAATATTCAGTGATTTTAAAGAAAATATTGTTCAAACTCATTTAACTAAAACAATGAATTTATTTATAGTACAAAACACTGGATAAGTATAACCCTATACTGTGTTTTGTCTATTTTTTTGTTTGTTTCCATGACACCAGGTGAGGCGCAGTCTACCCTGTCGCCGGTGACCSCACCATTGATATAAATTACAGGAGTGAGCGTCACGTGACCCRGGCGTGCTTCGCAAGGGGGATTTTTATGYATTGAGCTAATGCTAAYGCTGACCATTGAAATCAATGAGCAGAAGGTAGCGCGGTGCAAACAAACACTTTATAAACATACAAATGGCACCAGGGYTGGACTGGGACCAAAAAAYGGACCRGGCATTTTTTGGTCCTGGCGGCTCACCATCAWTATTTATAWAATATGCAAATGGACACGACATACCAGAGGATGTGTTTCATGATGTGTTTCACAAGTTAAAGTGCAGCAGCCTACAAGGAAGAGAGTAACCATGTTTAAAAAAAAAAAAAAAAAAAAACCTGATGAGCTCTTCTTCCACTCAGAGACTTTAATGTTCATGAGGTTCTGATGCTCAGTCAGTGGAGACAGAACAGATCAGACAACTGCTAAACTTAGAGTTTTCAGTCATAAAGAAGGATTTCTTTAGGACTGGTTAGCTCACCATGGTAACAGAGACTGTACTCAGTTACTGTCAGTAAGAAGCTCTTTCTTTACCTGGTGACACTGAAAATATCACAATGTGACTGAAACAGTATTTATGTGTCATCACATTTCTACCTGCTGTAAGATTTTAAACTAACAGATCATCAAATGAAACAAAACTAAAACTTCCACCTTCCTAAAAGTCAAATGTAGAGCTCTGATTCACATCTAAAGGTTTCATTTTTAAATTTAATATACTACAGTGTTCATTTAGGAGTGTATATTCTATTTAAGTTAACATTTAGTATAATAAACAAAATGGATTCTAATTTCAGGTCAAATTATTTCATTTGACCCAAACCTATTTATTTATTTCTAATCTTTCAAC
>NW_013952497.1:1010526-1013804 GCF_001266775.1 Austrofundulus limnaeus
ACACACACACACACACACACACACACACACATATATATATATATATATATACGCAAACACAAAATGCTAGTATTTTGTTGGCTCAATTTAGAAAAAAAGTATTTCAGGAAGCAATATTTGTTATGTGTGTATTTCTCCTGAAAGGAGTGTTCTTAACTGCAGTTTTGTTCTGCATTGCATCTTTGATGTTGTGTGTGAATGACATTCTGATTCTGATTCTAAACGGTCACATGGTCCCTCCCAGTGTCCAAATGTTCATACTCTCAAGATCAAAAAGAAAAAAAAATGTGTAGGTCTTCTGGACGGGCTCTTCTCTAATGAAACGTTCCGTCTCTCCTCCAAGAGACTTCTTTAGTCTGAGACTTCAGAAGACCTACACAATTTTTTTTCTTTTTGATTTTTTACCTGGATTACTGAGATGCATCAGGATACTSTCAAGATGTTTTGGAATATGCTCAAATGACTGTATACAGTTTGATTCTTCCATCATCAGTACAAGATCTTACTGAAAAATACAACAGCTCTGGATACAGGTAAACATTATGGCTTGGAATTATCTTTTCATGCTGAACAATCTTTTTTGTTTAATAGTTACAGCAGAATCGGAGCGATTGAACAAGCCTCAGCTTATAAAGGACCATCACGTATGCACAGGCGCTATACTGTATTATTGCAGACCATGGTTAGAACAGCAATTATTGCCTCACCCTAATTTTTCACTGTTGTAATAATCACGCTGCACCAACTGTTCTCTGACCTAGATAAACTTAAACTTTGTGGCTATTAGACACAAAATGGTGCTTTTAAACGAAGGTCAACTAATACGGGGACAGAAAAATGGCCGTGCAGATAACTAACAAGGCAGTTAGACATTAACTAAATGTTCTCGCTGACAATGGCCAGGGAAAATGTAATTTTTTTAGGATGTGGGGAAAAGAAAAAAAAGACAAATGGCTTACTTTTAGTAAAATCCTTTAAATTCATGAGACATTAAATTTGTATCATGTGTGAAATGTAGTAAATTTAAGCTTGCATTATTAAAAATATTTTCAGCCATTTGTCACTTTCATTGGTTACTAAAGACAACTTTAGTCCTAAAACTAGGACAAAATAAGTTGTAAATTATGAAACATGGCCTTTATTTACTACTGTCACCATGTTTCTATTGTTCCTATTTAAAANGATCTACCTGCTGACAGAGCTGAATTTGTTACTAGTTTTCACAAATAAACTATGCACACTATTTTTATATGCAGAACAATGATACAATGTTTTTTTCCCTTTTTTTTTACTCACCAGGTGAGGCTGTGCATTTAGAGAAGCTTCAGTTTACAGCAGCTTGAAGCCAGCATCTTAAATGTGTCCAGAAGGTCCAGGAGGATTTTGTATTATTTTTAATTCAACTTGAATGGTGCAGGTTTAGCTAACCAACAGCTGACAAGTCGGGACATGTCCGCTAGCTGAGCTTCACTCTGACCCCAGATTTACTTTACTTGCATTCCGTCTCTGCTCTGCTCCACTGCGCGGGTCGCAGCTGCACCATTTCAAGTACAGTTTACACTACCTCCACTCCGCTCCGGTCCAACAGACGTGCAGGAAGCGGATCACGCGATAAATTCAGTGATAAATGTGGAAGTCACAGCAAAAAAATAATTAATTCTGTGAAAGACAAACTCCAAACACAGCTGAAAACATTGAAATAAAGGCTTTTGGTATCTATGTTGAAACTGTCTCGCTGTCAGATTTTCTGAAACTTCTGATTTCAAAATAAAATCCACGTGTATCGTGTGTGTACACATAGCTTCATGCTGCATGTTTCCATCTGCTTCCCAAACAGAACGATACATTCTGACAGTATTTGTGTAGAAATATATCTGTATAATAATTAATATATTTGCAATTTTGGCATTATTCCGACAAATTATTCCACCGAATAGTGTATTTTTTTGAAAATACGGATGTTGTGCTCGTATCTTTCCTGTTGGTGCGACTTAATCTTTAAAAATTGACTCCGGCGCAACTCCGTCATCTGGCAAAAATAGGATCTGTTCTAATTTTGACGGATCGCCTTCCGCTCACAGCCGCCCTGTGCAGCCGTGCGCAGCCAGTGTTAACACTCTCATTGATTACAATGGGTGTGTATTTGCTGCGGAAGTCTGACCGCAGCGGAGCGGAGACGGAACACAAGTAATGCAAATTAGGGGTAACTCTGGCAGAAGCGGTGGGCCAAGTGGGAGGAGTTTAAACACAATCTCTATGGGTTTTTATCATCAGGAAAACCCAGCCGGATCACACACCGGCTGACAGGTTCTGCTCCGTGAGGAGCAGCTCCAAGCCGTGTTTTTTCCCCTCCCCGTTTCATTTAACATATATACAGTCGGTTGGTCAGATATTTTTGTGGCTTGTTGAGGGAAATATGTTGCTTATTTTTGCACATTTTGCTGCATCCCCTTGGGGATTCTTCTGCAATTTTCCCCCCAGTTTCTCAACAAGCTTTGTCCAGAGCATCCTACTTTCCAACATTGGACCGGCTGCAGCTTCTGGCAGGATTTATGACTTTGGTTAAAAAGGGGAGGGTCTTGCTGGGCCGGCCGAGGACTGCTGAAAGATTTCATTGGCGTAGCTCAGTGTCGATCATGAAAATCAACCAATAGGCTGTCACGATCGACAAAAATTGTTTATAATATTTTTTTTGGTTCATGGTAGACCCGGACCGGCCCATAAATGAGCGTCGGCCCACCGCTACGCCAGATGACCAGTCCAGCCCTGAATGGCACAAATACTTTGCTATTAACTACACAGATTGTTACAACATGTTTACAAGAGCTAAAAGGGTTACGTTTCACAGGTAAATATTATGCATATTTAACCAAAGTTAATTATGTTAATTGCAAAATCTGTATGCAAACATTAAAAAGCTGTGTACGTCAATGTAGCCAGCAACACGCCATGCCCAATCCAGTAATATAAATCAATGGACTCATCACTCAGTGTTAGCATTACAGTATGTGTAGATCCAAATGAGGCTTCCCCTATTTTTGGAGTCATTTATTCCTACAGAGATTATTTTTTACTGCTGTTTGCTTCAGCAGACACAAAACACACCGTAAAGCAACTAATATTGGACTTTMATAAAACCAATCTGAGGAATGTTCTCTTATAATACCCCCAGCTCCAAAAACTGCTCAACACCTGCTCTTGMTCTTATTCAAATGGCAACATCTGCCTTAATGCAAAATCTTGAGCACTGCAATAAACAAAACAAAACAAAACAAAAC
>NW_013952497.1:1019915-1022537 GCF_001266775.1 Austrofundulus limnaeus
AATATGGACAGAGCCATTCTATTTACACACAAACTATTCTGGGTAAAGGATGATGTGGATAGATCCTTGGTGTGAGCGAGCCATATCTCTTTTTTTGTTATTCAAGCAAAAGCTAGCATTATGTAAGGACTTAGCTTGTATGCCAAAGTTTAAACACATTTTTTTCTCTTAGCACTTGGAAGATCTGTGAAGATGACTATTAGCTACTATCACAATAGCCTTCATTATAAAATCCTAGCTTTGCTCCTCAGTCTTTCAGTCTTGCTCTGAGTCTTTGTCTTCAGTTTTCAGTCTTGTTTGAGTCTCAACAGAGTCTTGTTGGGTCTTGAGTTTGGCTCTGACAAGAATGCACTCCCAAAATCCTATGAGAAAAAAAAAAAAGAAAAAAGAAATGCTCTCAGTAAATTGAGCTGAACAGAATCAAGACTGACACTCTAGATGCAGGCTTCATCTGCAGATTATTCAGATGAACTTTATGGGATTTATTTTTTAAAGTGATTGGAATGTTTTATTGAGAAAATATTTTCACCCTTTTTATTTTTGCGTACTTTGAGAAATCCTTCAGATGAACTGTATTCCTTTTGAAAGTCTTTCGCTGCCAAGACAGTGCCACCAAACACAGCTGAACCTGTCTTCAACTTGATCAGTGAGAACATGCTACATATTCTCCTCCATCTGATGCCAGGCCAAACTAGAACTATCAGCAATCTAAGCATGATTCAGAGTACTAATTATTATTATTATTATTATTATTATTATTATTATTATTATTATTATTATTATTTATGCATTTAAGGTGTTCTCCAACAATTGTGGCAGACATTTTGAGTCAAATTGACACCAAACATTATTCTGTCAACTATTTTTTGATTGTTTTATTAAAAGTCTCCACTGGCTCATGTTGATAATAAAACAACAAAAGACAATCACAAACATGTATGACCTCCTGTCTACCTATATATATTTTTTCTTTCTTTTTTCAGTATCAGAAAACATGACAAGTTCTGTGGTTTGAACATTCAAATGATCATTCAAACCATTTCTGCCACTCATCCCCAACAGAATAATAATAAAAAAAGAAAACTTTGCTTACATGTTTTACTATAAAGTGCTTCACTTTCCTCTTGTCTGTGCTCTCAATATGTAGCATTGCCATATGAACTGATGTGAATGTGCAACAGTAAGGCGGCGTGCGCCAAACTCACAGATTTCTGCCGTCAAAACAAACAAAACTGAACCCTGGAAAAATGTGACTAAAGCATTTACATACATCCTCAGGCACAAGTGACTTGGCACAAGCAAAAATAAGCTCTGAGTAATGGATTTCAAATTTGTGAAATTGAAGTTTGGAAAGTCAAAACGGCCCACACAAAGGTCTCACAAAGGCACACATCAAAACAGCTCTAAGCAAACGAGCTTTGCTGCGACTGAAACTAGGGAGGGTTGAAAGAAGYCCTTTCATGCATAACTCATCAAACCAACAGCACTGTTCTCTTATCATTACCCAGCAACCTAATGTTATGTGATGTCATTCATAATGCAGAAAGAGCAAAGAGAAGACAGGGCTTACGTTTATTAATATTTATGTGTTTCAGAACCTTGAAAGATGCCAAGATATTGCTGGTCAGGCCCTTAATCAAAACATGAAATATTCATACTGATATTTGTAAAAACTCTGCAGCGTATCATTTGCAGCTGAAATGTTCGGGATTGAATATATTACATCTCTGTGCAAACTTGTTCAAAACCAACGGCACGACAAATGACTCCATTATGAAAGGCCACTTTTGAGTAGTTCTTTTTGAGCTAAATTAAAGATATGTCCTAATGATTTTTAAATAAATATTTTAGTATATCTGTGAATTACATGAAATTTTTGGAGCCGTTTTGCATTTTATTTGACTGGTTTGTACTATAAGATAGTTGTGGTAATGTAGCTGCGCATTCATATAAAATGCAAGTATACATGTATCTGTGTGTGTCTACGTGTGTTGGTAACTGTGTGTACTATCTGTCCGTGTGCACTGCAGTTCCCTGCTGTTTTGTAATTAAAGCTGAAGTCTAGTCTAATTTCCCTTACTTTGCAGTTCTGGAGGTTAATTGCAAAAGCCACGCTGTCCCAGGCAATCTCTCCACCATTTTAGTACTTTCCTATGCAAACTACAGAGAAGATTGTTTGGAGTAAATGAGAGGATGTGGAGATGCAGTAATAACAACACCATTATCCTCTTGGTACATGAAGAGAACAGGGTGAGGCAGGGTAACTAGTTATCCCCCATGCAAATATTAGTGAGGGCAAAACAAATGCTAATGGTGGAAAAATATGCTTACGTTTASTTTTAATGATTAATTTGCTGACCGTGATTGCAAGCATGCTTGCAGTTGTGTAGATGGAATGGGTCTAACATTGTGCTTGAGAGGAAACAAAAAAAAGATGCTAAGCATTGTGAATAAAAAGCACAACAGTCTTTTTATGCCATTTAAAAAGGTGAGTCATCGGGAAAAAAATGAAAAGACTTCAGCTATAGGAAGAAACGTGAAAATAACCTCAATGTGCTTTTAATTTGTTTAGCCTTTTTAAAGCAATAATTAAGTTGAAAATCTTTGCAATTCTGTAGATAA
>NW_013952497.1:1022686-1028325 GCF_001266775.1 Austrofundulus limnaeus
CCCCCCGGCTATCACCAGGCTCTTCAAGATTTATGATTTTTAACTGCAAACACTTTAATTTGAACATAAGAACTGCAAATCAGGCAAGACTATATTGGCATGTGTGTGTCACAGGCAGCTGAATCTGTGCTTCTGTCAGACATTCTCTAGCCCGCTTRACGTGCAGCTCTGTGATTGACGTCTCAGTGGTGGGAAAGTGGGCAGCGAGAAGACCAGATATTACTGCAGAGGTCAGGGTTGAGCAGAGTGAGCAATCGCTTCAATCCATTTGTGTGTGTATGTGTGTGTGTTTCCTGGCTTGATTCGTGCACATTCGTATCTACCTTCCCATTGCAATTTCCCCTTTGTGATGATACCAATTTTGCCAAAAGATAGCACTTGCTTTTGAGTTGTATAGATATCATTTGATACCATTTGATGCCAATACATTTTCTGCACTGTGTAGGAAAATACTCCCAACACCTTGAAAAATTAACTAATTACAGAGAGACAAATAGACAGATTGGTGCAGATTTTTAGCCTCATTTTTAAAGCATTCAAATTAAATCAGATAAAGGTGTTACACATTGCAAATTTCATATTTACCATCTTTTATAGAGGCTCAAAAGTAAATGTACAAATGAGTAGGAACTGAAATTGTGGGCTTGTGTATGTGACTTTACTGTTGTTGGTATGGGGCAGGGATTTCTCRCGATTATATTTGGTTAATGTAACAAAAATGGGAAGAGGAAAAAGAAACAYGGAGGAAAAAAATAGCTCAAAAGGAATGTTGTTTCTTTAGTAAAATATTGATTTTTTTTACTGACACATTATTGTAATGATCACGTTGATGTAACCTATTGAATTGCATCAGTCAACTGTTAAAAAAGTATAAAAAATATAGTTGTGTCATATGTCTTCATTGGATCATTTGGATTTTTCCCCCTATTTTTTATTATTTCAAACTTATATATTGCATGCTTGATAACCATTTTTTGCAATATGCAGTATCTGTATAGACATGTTGCCATTATCTGTTTATGTAAAATGATTCATTGGCTACTGATAAGAAGGGTTTCAATGTTGGGTACACTCTAAAAATAAAATGTTGGATTTAYTTAACCATGTTATGTTACCTGGTTCCACTTAACTGAGTTGAGTAAATTCCAAGCAACATACTCATGTTCCTTGGCTAAAAAACTGGTATATTGCTTTGAATTTAATCAATTCAGTTAAGTGGAACCAGGTAACATAACATGGTTAAGTAAATCCAACATTTCACTTCTGTATTCATAAAATATATCTTAATTTTGGATCTACAAATTCTGAAGGTAAAGAGGATGTGAATAATGTCTATTTCTGGGTCTTTTTTGTTCTAATATGTACATTAAAAGTACCCTTTCCACTAAATATATTCAATAAAGAATACGGGACTGCTGTAAAATGTTAGTGTAACTGAAAATGTGAACATGACGTGATATTGAATCTAAACTATAAACCATGGAGAGCTTAACTGGTCAAACATCTGGATCATTGTTAAATCCAGCCTAATACAGCTCATCCTGGTTGTTCCATCATGCTTTTCTAAATGTGACCATCAACTGTCAAATCACTTCCACACATTTTGGCAGAAACCAGCAYGCCCTAACTGAGCAGTCTACTTCCTTTTATTAGATTGATGGCAAACGGTGACAAAACCATCTAGACAAATCACTTCACTGTGCTTAAAATGCCACAGGTATTCTTTTAATTTTGATTGAAAAAAGAAAGTGAAAGTGAAATGAAATGTCTTGAGAAAAAAAAGGCAACGCWGCCACAGTGGAACGTCACGCAGAACATTCAGTGCTGCTGTAATTAAATTTGAACAATTTTAACTGTCTCTTCTAAATGGGTTTTCACAAGCCCACCTTGGTCTATTTTGATTGTGGGCACAAGCCAAATGTGTCAGTAATGCATGTGCATGTGAGAGATTTGATGGAAACGTGGCTAATTGTCATGTGGTTTGAGCAATGCTCTTTGCTGTCAGCTTATTTATCTTTATGATACGTAATCTGAGTGGTCCCACAAGGAGATAGTCATAACTGTCYAGTTTGACAGTCTTAAAAAAACACATGCACACATACAATCACATGTTTAGGCATGAGTTAATAACTGATGTTCGGCTTATGATAAAGGTATCTCWGATATTCAGTAAACAGACAGGGAATCATACAAAATCCTGCAGCCACTCCCTTTAAAAGACATTACGTACAGAAGTGTGTAGGGGCAAAATGTACTTCTGCACAAGAATAAATTATTTCTAGCAGGAGACAGTCAGCATGATAAAGCTGATTCATAATTTATCAGCACTAATAGCCACCTGCCTGGGCTGCCAGCTATTATCTGCCATAAATTATGGGCTTAGAAACTCATGTTTTGACTGAGTACATGTTGAGAGACAGGTTGAAAAAAATAAAATAAATTCAAAATGAGCACGGGATGTGTCGTGAAAAACAATGTGCGTGCACAGTAAGAAGCTGTTTTACATGCTGCTGTTAGGCAAAAAAAAAGAGAAAAAAAAACACTGATACAAACCGTGAATGTTAAAAAAATGTAACTTGGAACAATAAAAGTAGACAATTGCAGACATTTTTTGTGAGAATTCTGGTCATACAAAAAAAAAAAAAGTTAGATAAACAAAACAACTGAGTTCTGTTCGGAAAATGTTTCGCTTCTCATCCAGAAAACCTGATGTTTTTAAAAGTTTTGAATTAATAAAGCTTACTGGACTAGTGATTATTGCGTCAAGGTGGTGTTTCAAGCAAGCAACTTTTCAGATGAAGTTTCCATGTTTAGCACTATTTTAAATCAGATCATTTGGACAAAAAGTCAGGAAAACAGTCTGTCGACATGTGACTGCATTATACCAAAACTGGCACATATTACATTGTATAATATTATAAATCAACTACAAAAATAATTCCAAAACAGTTTCATGAAATGACCCTTGAAATATTACCAAATACTGTAATAAAATAAAATAATTTAGTTATATTGAGTTGCACTTGTTCACTTGTCACTATAAACTAATGGCAAATAATCTAATGTGTACRGGGCCAATCAAAATGAATGAACTAACAAAACTATTGGATGAACAGTCATAAGCTTTGCAGGAGGTAGTGTGCAGTGGGGTTAATAAAACAGTTACATGGACCCATGATTATATCATAAAATAGTGGCGCATAATGAGGAAGATGCAGGTGTTACAATAGTGTGGCTGATTTGCTCAGGGGGATGCAAGAAGCACTCAGAATCTTGAATCTCAGGCACAAATGGGTACACCTCCCTTATTCTAGCCATTTAAATGCAGATATTTATTCATCGCCTGAAACCACTAAACTTTAATTTTCTCCAAATTTGTCTTTTCCACCCAAAATTATTCCCTGAAGGCTATGATCAGTGTTGGTTGCAWAAGCAGCAACCACTTTGAACATCTTGAAGAAACTCATCACACAAATTGTAATTTTAGTCTGGAATTACATTTAGGGTAAACTACCATTTTACCAGTCTGCACTTAGGTGGACAAATAAAGTGTATACCCAAAGCAAACAGTGCTTAMTTTGGATTCAGGTTTCGTTGAACTTAACCAAGTCAAAGGCAAGGTAAGGTTGATTCAGAATTTTGTGATTATGTATTATAATTATTTTACTTTTAACTAAGTGTTTTCAAGGGATCATTGACCATTTGTGTATTTACACAGCAAAAGTCCACTAGTTTGGTCCAAATTAAAACCAGCCTCTTTTTTTGTTTAGTGCAGTTTGTGTTCACATTGTTTTTTTTTTTTAATTGACTATAATTTATAAACAAAGCCATGTGAGTGGTGGCCATTGCTCCCATTGGAAATAAATGATTGGCGCAGGACAGAGCACAGACTTGCAAAGAAAGACGGTGCTGTTAATACCATTGCGATACCATTTAGAATTTCGAGAGCAGCTCATTCAACGGCGGTTTCAGGATACTACTAATTTTGGGACAGCGTTGGCAAATGTGTGCCGCAACCCAAAGAAGACAAGATGCTTGCGTGMCCCTGACCCACTACATCTCATTGTTTGTAGCGCAGTGGTAGCGTTAGCAACACTGAATGGCTAATTGTTACYATGTTGCTTTGCAATGGTGGCTCGTGAAGCCCAAAAAGGTGCATGTTTCCTGTAGTTAGCTCGGTTCAAAGCCTGTCTGTATTCACACCAGAAGTGAACCGCACCAGAGTTTGTTTGGAAGCGTACCAAGACCACCTAAAAATGAGTCTCGGTCCAGTAGTTTGGTCCACACTAGGGTCCGCATGAGTGCATTCACACCTGCATAAAAAGCCCAGACCAACTGGGGAAACAAACTCTGGTCTGTTTAAAGTGGACCAAATGTGTCAGGTGTGAATACACCCTTAGTAATGTACTTGCTCCACATGCAGGTGCTCATCCCTCTACATTTAAGTCATCATTATCTAGAACTTAGCAATCATGTCAAGGGATTTTTTTTCCACAATCAAATGCAAATCCAAGGTTTAACTTTAGCTCAGTTACTTTTAATCTTTAGGAGCACAAACTTTAATTAAAGAGGAGGTGTATRATGATTAGTGGAAGTATGAAATCATAAAAAAAGAAGAGAAACATCTCGAGGTGATTTTAACATTTTGATCTCTCTGCTGGCTTACCACGTGGCTAATATTAGGACTAAACAGACTTTGTTTTATCACTACTGAAGTACTTTACTTATTAAACTTTTGACCCTTTTCTAACTGGAGCACGGCTGTCGTTTTAATAGCAACATGTTTTTGTTTACAAATGATTATTTTGTTGCTGTTTGGGACATTTGGATTACCAATATACACCTTAGGAATGAAGACTTTGAAGTTCAAAGCAAATCTGTTTGAGCTTTTTCAAATGTTAAAACACACCTAATTCTGATAGTCTGATGCATTGCGTTGCCTCATCATTCCATAAATGTTCTTCTTGCACTCAATGGTTTCTACTTTATTTATTTAAGTTTCATTGAATGAGTTAAACCAGTGTTGTGTTTCACAAATGTTATAATGAYAGCAAAAGCTGGAAAGTTTCTGGTTCCCATGTTTAAAAAATACAAAGAACTTGAGGGTTTATATCAGGTCAGTTTGTGAATTTATTGAGCATGTAGGATACAGTACATGGTGATTTTTTTAAATAAATTCTATAAAAGGATTTTTTAGGTTTTAACTCAGACAAAATGAACTCTCTTTCCAAATATATATTCACACAATTATTWAAAAAGGATGTACATGTATGGAAAGGAACAAAATCTGCAAACTATGAAAGTTTGGAGGTACCAGTAGAATTACTCAAGTTGGAAATGAATACACTCTCTTTGAAATATGCATTTTCACATTTCACTCCACGTATCCAAAATGGAAAAGTTGAGAAGTTTAATTTAATTTTGCTATGGGTTATCAAGATTATTGAAAAGGAAAGTAATTAAATGAAGGCCTCAAACATACCTTTTTCCCCTCCAAACCCCTTTTTGAGTCTGCTACAATTTTCTTTTACTGTCAAGTTAGTTTGACATGTAACTTTGAGTAAAAGAGCAGTAGTGTGAGTGTGTGTGTGTGTGTGTGTGTGTGTGTGTGTGTGTGTGTGTGTGTGTGTGTGTGTGTG
>NW_013952497.1:1029655-1031452 GCF_001266775.1 Austrofundulus limnaeus
ATATATATCAGACATGGAATTTAAATCATCTTTCTCAGAAAGGCACATTTTCTTGTAATGTCCTTATGTAATACAACAAAATCTGCCATAAGCATAAATTTTAATGAAAGCCTCAGTGCCAGACTATTAGTGTCAAAACATCATGGGATAAAAAGAAGATTACACATACCACATACAGAGTGTATCCCCCACCTTGACCAAGTGTCCGTGCTGTGAGAAATTGAAACCAATGGGTCCCAGTTTATAGAAAGCCCTTGTATTTTTTGGAACCAGTGTCTGTGCACTAGCTTTGCAGGGCTTTAAGTCCCCACACCTGAAAATAATAATGAGTTATTTAAAAAAATATGTTCTGACGTAGGGTTTGTGCTGCAGTAAAGACAGATTCACTTCAGCTGTGTGATACACTTTACTGTTTGTGAAACTGTGCTTGTTTGAATGCATGTCTTTCTGTTCTCCGGCATCATTGATGCATGCTGGTGAATGCATGATTGATGCATAAKTATGCAATCAAAATCTGTCACTCATATCTTTGCTTGGCGACTGTTCCATCTACTTGGTTGTTAGTTTTGACTCTGTGTCAGCCGTTATAGTCTATTCACCTTTGTTTCAGCTGAATACTAATGATGTTTATAGTGTGCTTTTGGAGTTTAGGTGGCCCCTTCTCACTGTCAACAACAATAAGACAGGACAGATCTCCTTCTGACTTCAGACTGAGATTTGTAAGCAAATATAGATAGACACAGAGATCTATTTGGGAACAGATCCAGCACATGTCGTCATGTCAACACACATGCACACACACTAATTGAAGCTTGTACTCGGGACACCTGTTTGCTAGTTTGCCTCAGTAGGGAACTTTTTTCCCACAGGGACTTACCATGTTGTAACACCCACATAGGTACTAAGATATCTGGGTTGTATGTATTTATATAGACCTTTAAAATGTTTTGCAACAATCAAGTAATTCTAATCCTATATGATACACGTATCTATTAAGCACTTTCACTATTTTTTTAAAGTCATTAAACAAGTAAAGACTTAATTTAAATTAACAGAGCAGCTGTATTTTTGTGGCAACAATATACTGCCACGTGTTTGGCATAAATACTTGTACTACAGCATTTTGGGTCATTTTATGTGTATTTTGTGGATAATAAATATCTTGTATCATGTTTATCAGGATATTTTTTAGAAAATACAAATAGCACAAATAGAAAATACAAATAGACAGGAAATACATCCCTCACAAACTGGACAGAGGATTAAAGGAAACATCATGATTTGAAATCCTACTTTTTCACATTTAAATCATTTAGTTGGGGTCTATGTAAAGTGGAAGTGCAATATTTTGGTCTGAATTCCTCTATACCATAACTTGACAAACTGCTCGCTCAGTGTTGTCTATTTAAATCCAAACAAGGCACTTCACACCCCGCCCTCCTTCAGCTTCCTGAAGCTAGTTTGATAGAAAGGTTTACAACTACCATATTTATTCATGTATAATACATAAAATTTAATACATGAAATCATCTATAAAGTTGGGGGGTAGTATTATACTCAGATGGATATTTTTACTTATGTATTTTAACTGAAATATCGGCAAAGTTATAGAGTCCGGAAATGAGACAGTGTCATAAAAAGCAGTTGAAACGAGCTTACCTGTGACACTCCTCCGTGCTTCAGAGCGAGATAATAACAGATCCAAGCAGGCGACATGATGTGAAAAAAAGGGGGAAAAAAGCAGTCCTGCAGCTCAGTAATGATAACAAACTAATAACATTAGCTAGCGTGTGACCG
>NW_013952497.1:1031952-1034981 GCF_001266775.1 Austrofundulus limnaeus
GGGTCATATTGTACATGAGATCGTATTATACATGAATAAATATGATATGTAACTATTTTTCATCATTTAATTTACAAATTAATTAAAAGAGAGCAACAACGAAAGACTTGTCCATCCAGGTTTACATGTTGGAGCCAGAGTGTGAGGAGATTGAGGACCACCAGACTGTAGTTGGCAAGTCCAGAACTTATTTGGCAAGTTCTGTTACAAATGATAGGACGTAATAGTTAAGAAAGTSTCATATAAAAAAGAGAAAAGTAAATGTGTAAAAAATAGGACCCAAGCAGAACATAATGATGTTTATGCAGCTTCAGAAGACACAAAATTGAACTTTTATGCACCTCTAGAGACTCCAAGTACACAATAAAAAAAAAATTTAACAGCTAAATATGTGGATTTTGTATGTGTGCCCTTGAATCTATGTGCCCAAATTCACTAGCAGACTGAGAGTGAGCAATACATCATTGTTTAGACCTAATTATCAAAATGTTAGGTAAATTATTAATCCCACATTTACTAACTGCTAAACAAGACATCAAATATTAATGTTTTTTGCAAGTATGTGTRCACATTTATTTAAAACTCAGGTAACATGTATGTCCATCACTAAACATTTTTTTTCTGCCCATAATACCTGCAGGGCTATGTAAAATATATTTTTAAAAGTATATAAGCAAAAGAACACTCTTTCAAATTTTACCTGGTGTTCTTCTTTTCAACCCTGTTCTACACAAACTTAGACATATTCAGCCTATTTTGTAAAAATTACAAATAATTTAGTTCAGGATGTTGGCTCACACTGGATTTAATTAAACATGGTAAAATCTAAGTTTCCTTGTTACTGTGAAATATGCATGAGAACAAATAAAATACACATTGAGATGAAAGTTGAAAATATGGGCTACTTGACAAGAAGTCTGAAGAATTAATCCGTATCATCAGAGGGTATGGTGTGTGTCCGTGTGTGTGCTCGTGCTCTGCTTTGAAGCAGCAGCAGGAACAATCAGGAATCTGATCTGGGCTTAGAAAGGAGCTTTAATCCCCTGAACAACAGAAAGGTTTTTCCCAAGTTGCATCTATGCAATTTGCCATCTAGAGCAGTTCCATAGAAATGTATAACTCTCAGCTCAGGATTAGTGCATGCTGGTATTTATTTGCATGTTTTTTTGTTTTTTTTTTGTGTGTGTGTGTGTGTGTGTGTGTGTGTATTTGGGGGGTCTATAAGATTGGTTTGGTTAGTGTGGGTGTGTGAATGGGCAAATACCTCTGTGCAACTGTCAGCCATAGGTGTCAGTGGAGGGGTTGTAAAAGATTGGAAACATGGCATTTTTTTTCCACTTCAAGTGTAATTCCTGAGGCAGAGAATGTGAACATCAAAAGAGGGAATGTGAAGTCATCGTAGGATTAAAACATGAAAGTATAAATACTTTTTTTTAATTTTCATATACTTTCTGAAGTAAACATGACATAAACCAAATGACATGGCATGAAGAGCATGACATGTCTTTGGCTCCAACACTATTTCTTAAACATTTCAATGCAATTGAATATGTGGACACTGGAGTCTGACAGAGGTTGCATTTACTGTATACTAGAAGCACTCGGAGAGCGCAAATCTCCACCAAGCCAAGGCGTTTGTTTGTGTGTGAGTGTGTGTGTGTTTTGTGTGTGATTTATTACATTTTTTGCCATGTAAAGTCAAGTGCTTTACAACGACTAAACACGTAAAAAATTACATGTAACAGAAGGAGTGGAACAGCATCAGCAAAAAGAAAACATGTAGCCATAAAAAACTRAATAAACATAATTGTTTAAGAAAACCTTAGCGTTATCTATTGGATAACAGACCTGAACAGGGGTGGTGAGTTAGCGATACAGGAGGGGGGAAAAAACTCCAATAACGTAAACACAAAATACAAAATTGTTAGGAYGCGCAGGCCGATGTAATAKGAAAATGATCTGTTGTTAYGTTAAAGTAACTTCAAACAGTAMGTTTTTCAATTTAAAAACAATTCGGTCTAAAGTTTTATTTCCATGTGCCTTCGTGTGATTGGTCTTCTACATCACTTCAGGCAATCCCATTGGATGTCTACAGTCGGGGTGTTGACCCGACTACGAATGACCCTATGTGATTGTAGGTCGACGGTCAGCTTCCTTGAGGCTGATTGGCTGTTCCTGGGTCTGAATTGTGATCCAGATCATCAACAAAATTTAATGGTGTATTCCTTTCGCCAATACCCACTTGTGGTGAAAATTTCATGAAAATCCGTCCATAGGTTTTTGAGTAATTTTGTCCACAGACAGACATACGCGACCGAAAACATTACCTCCCCACTTGGCGGAAGGAGGTAATAATAATGTGAATGACACAAAAACATATGGAATTTGAGAAAAAAAAAATCAAGATTAAACATGACAACCACATGCTAATATTGCGTGGCCATGCAGTTTATTGTTATCGAATGTCACTGGTCCATATTAAACAGGTACAAAAAAGTGGATGATTGATAATAAGATGAATAGCAATGGTTTTACTTATTATTTTGCAGAATTTGAAAAAAAAATATACTTTTCCTACCCTAATTAGGATGTTAGAACTGTCAGCCTATCTGTCTTCAAATCATACGTCTCTATTGTTTCGCTTTTCCCATCCTCATCTCCCCCAGCTGTCCGGTGCAAAGCTCATTTTCTCTCCCTGCCAGGACTTGGGGCTCGGTTAAAGGGATGGACACAGTTCACAAACCTTGATGCCATCTGTTCTCCCTGATTAAAGGGGAGTGTAAATATCTCGCTGGCCAATTATTGATATCAATTCAACGAGAGGTGCCATCTTGTTGCTTATCTGAGCCAAAACTGTGTGTATGTGGGCATATAGTTCAGTATCTGACAGAGACACATGGGCAGTGACAGTGCAGAGTGATTTCATTTGTTTTACCACGTCTCATCCAAGTATGCATTTTAATAATTAAATTTCAAGTTATGTGTGTGTGTGTGTGTGTGTGTGTGTGTGTGTGTGTGTGTGTGTGTGT
>NW_013952497.1:1035047-1036803 GCF_001266775.1 Austrofundulus limnaeus
TGTGTGTGTGTGTGTGTGTGTGTGTGTGTGTGTGTGTGTGTGTGTGTGTGTGTTTAGGGAGTTATCAAGCAACCGTTGGGATTTTTTCCCCTACCCCTCTATGCGAGTCTGTTTACGTGTTCATGCATAAAACATGATGATGTGTTTGATTTATTTTTTTTTATTTTATTTTTTCAGCTGCAGAATGACTAGGTGGCCAGCCTGCTTTCTGATGTAGTCAGTCTCTGGCTGAGGCTGAGAAATAAGAAGCAATGAAGGAGCCAATACTAAATTCTCTAGTGGGCTCGCAGCAACTGGCCTCAGTTTAAGAATGTAGCCAGCCAACATATCATACAGAATAATGAGACAGAAACTCTCTGGAGCATCGGGATAAATCTAAACACTCAGTGAAACCTTTGTGTGTGTTAATGTTTGTAATGAGGTTCTTTTCCCAAAAGCACTTCACTAAATCTCAGCGCTGTTCATCGCCATACATGAATTTGACTTTTTCATTGTCACTGTAATAAGCAGTTTTGAAAACTACGTAATCCTACTGACTTTGAGGTTGTCAAAGTGGTGACGACTGGGCTGGTGATTGATTGTCACGTAAATGTTTGGAAATATAAATGGAAATATAAATTGAATTGTCTTCCAAGCTTTCTTTTCATGCTACTATAAGCTTTGCTTTGTTTCTTTAAAATAATGTATTATCAAAAAAAAAAAAAAAGACATTCAGGAAATTGTGAACAATAAAATAAAAAATAATAACACAAAAAACAATCACAGCCCTGTTTACTTTTTACACTTTGTGAACAAGTACATCTATTAACTGCAGCATGTCTGCAGCAAAATATTAAAATAAAACAATTTAATTCAAATGACACTGACTTCATTRTTTCATCAGTCAGCTGTTAAACTCAATGAAATGATGAAAAACACTGAGATTTTGCTTTTATTGTCACCGTCCAGTTGTTTATTTTTTTTTTGCTATTTGTTAAAAAAGACAATTGTGATTCATACAACATAAATATGATTGTTCAATATATCACAACACAATTAAATAATTATTGAGAAATACTTATTGATCTTTCTAAAAAACAATCTAACAAGTTATTTTTCCATTAAAACCTTTATTTTAAACAAGTAGAACTCATACCATTACTCATAATTTACATGCCTACTCTTCTTATTAGAAAACACTATAGAATTTCTGAGCGAGATAGCATTGTGTATATTTAGAATAATCACAAAATATTACAAAAGAAAATGCATTTTCAATACATCAAAAACAGTGTCTATCTATATGTAAGGAAAGCAGATGGGTGAAAAATATGTAGCCAGCACTTTATAGGCAATATACTGTATATATTGATGTCAATCCCACTATTATGAAGGTTTAGGTTCCTTTATCTCCTGCTTAAACTCCTCAACAAAAACTTACTGTTTTTGTCATTACTTTAACTCTCTTCAAGAGAGGCTTAATAAAAAACCACATACACGTTATACATTGATGTGTAAGTTAACATGTTTTAAACCTATAAAAAACAGAAATCCTTTTTCAGTATAAAAATGAATGAAGTGACAGTGTATTGACATACTTTGCAAGGATTGCATAAATTATGGTGCATCCATACACCCTCTTTGTCATTGGGTTGTTTATAAACTCCTCCACTTTTATTCTTTTATACTTTTTCTTCTTTTTGCTGCTTTTCATTTTATTTGTCATTTGCAGTTTTGTTGTACATAGAATTTGTTTTGTGTTTAAATGAGTGAAATG
>NW_013952497.1:1037058-1038318 GCF_001266775.1 Austrofundulus limnaeus
CTTTAACACTGGAACAGAAATAAACAAATCCAAACTGTTATTGCACACAAAACAAGACGTCTAAAACTTCTGCAAACCTTTTCAGATAATTCATATTTTTTTCAGAAACTTTCTTTTTTTGTAATTTGAGTCATAGGTTTTTCTTTTTCTTTCATATTTTGAAACATTGTAGCAGATTWTAAGCAGGTAATAAATTGTACTTTTGATCTGATAACATCAAAGGCAGAAAGTCTCATTAGTATGAACTGCATGTCTTTTTTTGCATACAAAAAAAAAATCCCCACAATGAACAGCAAACACACATTTCAAGTTCATTACCTGCTCGCTAGACATGCTTTCTAATCAATAGATTTGGTTGAAAGTCCTTAAAATGTGGAACATTATTTAAAGAGTMCTAGCAAAGCAACCATCTTCTCCATCCATTTTCCCATTTACCGACAAACAATCACCTTCATTCATTGTTTCTCAGTCTCTTTATTATTTGAAGGTGCTGGTAAAGAAGCCTTCTATCACCATCTCATGAATTGATTATATTCACTTATCTGCAATCAAATACAGTACCTTGTAATCTTCTTTAGTCATGCTGTACTCTGGGCATATCAACAAAGCTCTGAATAGTTGAGAATGCATTCCTGTGTTAATATGCTGCAATGCTGGCCTATTGTTTCATAATGGTAGTTGTTTGTGTTGTGGGGATATTTATTTTAAAAGGACAGAAATATGTGACCCAATAAATAAAGATACTTTGCAGAATGGTCATCTGAGTTTTGTTTATTACAATAAGCAAGGCACCAAAAAAGCTAACACATCTCCCCTGAGGCTGTTAGGGGGATTTCTATAAGTACTGTTTAACAAACACCAAATATGTCATCTTAATACAGCAAGATTTCATCCTAAAGGTCTTGCTGGGTCAAGGGAAAACAGAGATAATAAATACAAGTAAGAGTGATTGCTGTTAGCAAACCTTGTTCTGGCTATGGTCAATTCTATTTGCCAATAAACAGCTAGGGTGCCATGAAAAATTGGGTCATTATGAATTGCTTGCTTAAAACAAAACAAAAAAAGTATTTTTCTATTACATTTGTTTGTGCATGAATTTTATGTGTTAGCATTTCAACCAACATCAATCAATAAACAATTGTTCAAAGAAATTAGAACAGAAATGGTAGCAGTGTTTCTGTTTGTTGACATATTCACAGCACAGATTGTGTGTGTGTGTGTGTGTGTGTGTGTGTGTGTGTGTGTGTGTGTGTGTGTGTG
>NW_013952497.1:1038373-1042323 GCF_001266775.1 Austrofundulus limnaeus
GTGTGTGTGTGTGTGTGTGTGTGTGTGTGTGTGTGTGTGTGTGTGTGTGTGTGTGTGTGTGTGTGTGTGTGTGTGTGTGTGTGTGTTAGAGAAAGAGAAAAGGGTGCAGGGTTTGATGCTGTTTGAGGGTCTTCCGTCTTTGTCATGCTGCCCAGTGTAGCAAATAAACGTTTCCCAGCTTCCAAAACCCACTAGTGAAAAGTAAACTACAGAAGGCCAAAAGAGGCAACCCTACATAAATGTTGTGTCATCATGCATGTTTATGTATGTGTTTTGTCCTACTGGAAGATGGTTTTCAAAATGAGGACAGAGAGCCAAACGCTGCTGGAATGCTACTAGCCCAATGAAATGGGGTTAAATGGAGAGGTGGTGAGAGCTATGGAAACTTTGAAATTCAACATCCTGTTTTTCTCACAAATTGGTTTTTAGATTAAGAAGATTTAGACCTTTTGTAAATCTCAATTTAAGACGTATTCAGAACCAGGTTAACATTTATGTTCCCATATGAACAAAAAAACAAATGTGAAGGAGAGTGTCCCAATTTTTGTTAGATTTTTTTTTTTGCTAGATAATCAGACATCTTTGAAAGATGAACACACAAAAGCATGGATTTGTTGACAATTTTTCATCACTTGTTTTACTTAATTGACAGGATATATAAAGTAAATGTAAAATCTCTGTTTACAACCTTGTGCTCTAACAATACAACTTCTACTGTATTTTCTGTTTAAATTACAGCTTGTTTCTGTGTTGTCATTCAAAATGACAAGTGTTTAAAAAGATAACGACAACGTGAAACAAAAGTTCATGATTTATGTTTTGCATCATATTTGAGGCAATTTAAACTGATGTGAATAAGTRAAAAAGTATGTTTACTCTTTGTTTTCTGTATAAATTGACATGATGTTTCACCTAAAAGAGAAAAGAATGGTGAAACAGATTCCAGCGTTTATGGCTAATTCAAAAGTATTATCAGGACATAACATCCGTACGTTATACATTTTTTAGCACGTCCTCAGCTCAGCTTTGTTCCCACATGACTATTTTGAGTTGTTTTCTTTTTGTTTGTATGTGGGAAGGCTGTGTCAGGAAGAGTCTTTTTTTTTCTCTTATCCCTTGTCTTATTTGATTCCGTAATCAATAGCATAGCAAACAACCAGTTTGTACAGATTGTCTCTTTTTGGTTTTCTTACCAGTCAAAGGTTGGACTCATGTTGTCTGCTTTAAAARCAGTGCCATGTCCATTTTCATTTTTTTGACAGTTTTATTGATGYCCCATTTGATCCATTTGAACACCCTGAGGAAATGTGCTGAATGAGTCGTTCTGTTAGTTGTTAGACTTTTCTTTTTGTACTTGAAATAAAGAAAAAATATATATTTAGAGATTTTTTTTCACATCGAACAATTTTATTTCATTGTGACATGTGTCAGATAAATAYGTAACTACTAAAAACATAATGGGCCACAACATTTCTTGGGTTTTATATGAGAGTATGTCCTTTAGTAAAAGGAAAAAAAAGTGCTCAACATATAAATGCATAAATGAACAAATAAAAAACACTCAATGAATATGATGTAAAATTATAATTCCTGAGTCTTGTTTGACTCACCAGTAATGTATGTATTTTGTTTTGATAATAAATTGTATTCTTCATTATGTTGCTTCAGCAGAGAGTTAACAGGCTTTAACTGGGCTTTTTTCTGTGAATCCTTTTACCTAAACAGAGACAGATTTCTTAGTTTTTACAGTAATCCACTCTTAAATCTGCAAAGTCTTTAATCAGCCTACAACTTGTTTTTCCTGTTTTCATGTAATTTGCTAAAGTGAGGCTAATTTTAGCTTGAAAACATTTTAAAAAAGACATATAGATTGTATTTATTGTGCATTCTTCTACATGTCATACATAATACTCCTAAATCTGACCAATCAGAATTACCGTTGAGCACTACATGTCCATATGTACTTCATATGAATGGCCTGTAGTTTACAGTTGGTGACAATGGTGCTGATTTTTGTAAGGTTTGAGGGATGACACACTACATTTAAAAAATCAAATTGTCCACGTTTAAAAGCACAAGTCTCATAGCCTCTTTCTTTTTTTCTTTTTGTTTTTCAGTAAATCTTTTCACTTTGACCTGCAGAACATCTCTACTTCATACTCTCACTAAAGTTGTGAACCACTTTGACACAAGGAGCTCTGGGGCCCATAAATAATTTCCACATTCTGTGCAACTTGCAGAGTGAGCAGGAGCAGCCGGCCAATTTGTTTGAAGACAGCAGAGCCTTCTTTCAGTTACTGTATGTCTGTGCCAGCTAACCTGAAGGCCTTGGTCATAGAGTCCCCAGGTATTGTAACATCTCCTTCCTGCTGTTCTCTGTAGAACCCACTGACACATTGTCACACCTCTCATCTTTTTTTTTATTTTTTTTAGTTCCACTTTAATTTCATACTTGGCTCTTCTGGAATTTGATGAGGAATCTGTTGTAAACAAMAGAGTTTTTAAAGTTGTATCTTTGTTTTGGCTTTTAAAAAAAGTTCRTGTAGGCTATCTTTGTAAAATATTTTTGTCTGCAAAGCTGGGATCTGAATAATTGGAATATTTTCAAACAAAACAATTAGAGCTGTACAAAAGTAACACAACATTTCAATGAAAGATTCACTGAATGCACATAAAACATTGGTGATACAAAAAAAATACAGGAAACATTTCAAATATTTTTAAAAACAGGCAACAAAATCAAAATWACTAACAAAACCCTGAATTTATTGTTTAGCTCCATACAGTAATGTTTTACTTCACTTAGATCCTCTGTCAAAATGTATCCATAACTTTTCTTCACTCACTTTTCCTCATGGGTCACAGRAAGGTGGTGCCTATTGCCAGCAGTTCCTGTGAAAAAAGGTAGTGTCAACCCATTCTCACTCCCAACTCATCACATATTGACGCTTCTTCAGGTATCGTCTGTGTCCAGTTTTGGACATGTCAGATACCCCCCACCCCCACCCCTGCATCAATTATTATCAAGATGAGACGGAGGAGGAGGAGTACGTTGTCATGTTTTCAAAAAGAATAGGAAATGCACAACAACTAACTGTCCCAGACCCTAAATTGAACTTCTGTTAGCCCCAGACTCAATTTTCAATTTTAACTCAATTTTCCCTTTGTGTATTTCAAGCTGTTGTTAAAGGTAGCACAACTGTGTTCGCTGCATGACCAGTTTCACCTGTTCCCCCATGTTTGTCTTGTATGTCTTCTTGAATGGTGTTTCTTAACTGCTCCCCCCCCACCCTTCCCTGAATGTACAGCACCTTGTGAATTTATTTCTGTGAAAGGCGCTATATAAATAAAACTTTACTTACTAGACATCCTATCCCTGACCTTAGTACCTAAAATTAAACATTAACCCTGATCCCACATATACAGACCCCCAACCCAAAGACCCCTGTATGGTGCAACCCAGAAAAGCCGCGGGCGTGAATAACTGAGGCGAGGTAGTTACCCGACTCGGCAAAACTGGACACAGACGATACCTGACCAAGCGTCAATATGGTGATGAGTCAGGAGTGAGGACGTGTTGGCGGTGTACACCCAGGACAGGTTGCAAGTCCATCACAGGGAAACATAGTGGCATACAACCATGAATACCTGCAGACAGTTTTTAATTACCAATTAACCTAACATACAAGTTTTCAATCTATGGCAGGAAACTGGAGTAAGAGAAGGCCCCATGTGACCTTACCCACTGAGAAGCTGCTCTGCTGTGCCGCCTGTATGTCAAAATCATTAATTTAATTTCTGAACGTTTTCTTTTAAAGGTGCAGCATGAACTCTCACAAAAGACATGCCTGCACAGTAAACACAAAGACTCAACAGCCAGTGAAGCAGCAGAATGTGAATCAGTCATGAGTTTTACTATTTCTAATAAAGTCTGCTTCATAAACTGATGT
>NW_013952497.1:1044918-1047897 GCF_001266775.1 Austrofundulus limnaeus
AAATAAATGTTTTATGGGAACAAGTCTCAACTATTTCATACTCATGCTGCAGGTTTTATCATAGGAATATTGAGTGTAATGAACTAAGAAGAAAAGTTGTTCAGGTATTTCAATTCCTTGATAATCTAAATGCATACAATAAACTWTTCCACTTTAAAATTAAAGATATATTCATTGTGGCATTTGTTGATCCGACTCACTGTAGTCACAAGCCCAAAAAAGTATTCCCTCTGTGTGCAGTTTGTACATCTCCTCTGACACAAGGCAGTGATATTCCCTTAATGGAAGTTTGATTCTATCCAGCTGCATAGTTTCTTCCAGGACAGCAGAGGTCACTGGTGGGGAGTTGCCTGACTGGAAATTCTGATGGACAGAGGAATAGGATGGGCAATACTAGGAATTTTGGTATTGATCTGATACCAAGTAAATATAGGGCATGTATTGATAATTCAAATACAGATTCTTGTCATGTTCATTAAATGATTATGTGATTTTGCCTTTATTTAGTTGTTTATGAGAAAACACGGGACAAAGATTTTAGGCAAAAAATATAACAAAAAAAGTTTTATATCAACTAAGTACAACAAAATAAAATAATTCTACAGTATAAAAATACTAAAATAATTTCTATTTTACCATCTACTTCACACGTGTTTAAGAAAAAAATGACACTAGTGCAAAATGACAAAAAGACGCAACATTGTCAACAACACAACAAAAATAACTTCCATTGCACATGGGATTTACATAAAGGACTAACGACTGACTCCAAACAACTTGGAGATGCTGCACTACTGACTTTATTTTCACTTTATTTGCTAAATAATTGTCAGTAGTACAAATAAAGTTTAAACAAAATAATCAATCCCATCACACAGTTTCAGTCTGATACAGATATTAATTTTGGTATTGATAAGAGGTGGGCGGATCGATACTAAATATCGATAATATCGATACTAGCGCTGGTATTGATATTGAACAATACTCGTGTACTTGCTAACAGTGGTGGACATATGCTAAATGACTCTTTGAAGGGATCCAAATCTCGAGGAGCCTTTAGTTCATGGAGCTGTCAATAAGAGCTTTTCAATTTTGAATGGGTTACGTCATTACATAAGTAAATATGCCATCATGTATGTCATGTACATGATGATGTCATCACATCACAACCATGTGTTTTGTAAAGCAGAAACCCCTCCCCCTTTCCTCCTGCTGTACTCTACCACTGTTTTCTGTGAAAAAGAGAAGTGAGCGCGATTGTCTCTGTGTTTAAGGATGAAAAAACAAAGATATTATGATAAAAACAAAACAAACAAATTTAAAAAAAACTACAAAATGCTCTTTTCTACCCGTGACTCAGTTCCTATCATTCATTCGTTGAAAGGAGCCATTCAAAAGATTYAAACTGTTCATGATAATTATATCCCTAGTAAATATTTTGGATAATTATCAGCTACTCCCACATCAACTTTTAGGTAAGTATATCTAAAAATAAATTATGACTACATTTTGTGTATGCTAAGGTATGTTGGCTGCAACAGTGATCTGGACTATCAAAGTTTTCCATGGTGGAGAGGGATAAAACAAATCTCTCAATCAAGCAAAGTTTAAAAGAGCTTTCTCATTGTAAAAACTAAGTTGTGCTAGTCATTGGTTTTATCAAAGGTTCTCTGTCTTTCATGGCATAAGGCTAAAATAGCCATGACAGAATCATACCAATAAGTGTTGAAATTATAAACTGTAGGAATAATTTTAGATCTCCATCTAGGACCGAGTCCTGGAGCTTGAAGGGAAGAGTTCATTGAGTAGGAAAGTCCAGCAGTTGCCAGAACCCTCCACCTGCAAAAAAAAAAATAGTGCGCAGGCTTTGACAGGTTAGGAAATGAGCCTGAAGCAATGTGAACTGCTAAGTTAGAAGACAGTCAGTGAGGAGAGGGCACACAGAGGTGGTGCTGAGAGTCGGGGGTGAGTGACGCCTTGACAGCTTGACTTCTGACTTGATATTTTTGTATTTGCTTAGCCAAAAAGGCAGCTGCACAGCCATTGAGACCAGTGAGAATTCATATAGTTCTATAATCTCATTTACTCTTTTTGAGACAGATGGGTTTCCCTTGAAAAAAAAAATATAGGTTTCTGTATTTCCAGTAAATATGGGTTAAATAAGTCCTAAAGAAGTATGGCTTTCTTTAAATCTGACTGAAATCAGTGTTCCCTTCTGCTTTTCCTACACTAATCAAAGGCATGAAGTGTGTAACAGTGTGGAATGTGCATCTATTAAACTTGAAAGTGGCTCAACTTCAGGGTATTCAGTTACATTTGACAAATTTCAATGCTGTTTGTGGTGAAAGCTGCAGTTGTCCAAGATCTAATTTGATGTTTTACCTCTAAGAGAGCACTGAGCTTTGTGTCTATTGCAGTCATGACATTCACCTATAGTGGCCACATTTTTTTAAAGGTTAGAGGAACAACAAAGCTTACCTCTCTGATCTGACACCAAGCATATGTATTTTTTTTTTCTTTTAAATTAATGTAATAGTCTGACTTTTATGTGTATTAAAAGTGTAGTTTTCTTTCTTTTTTATTAGTAAGCCTTAAAGGGCTTGTGACATCAATAATTTAAAATAAATATGAATGTATTTTTGGAAAGATAGCATTGATGACATATTGTAAAACAGATTTCACGCAGCTGCGATGAACAGTGGTTGAGATATCCACATGTGAAGAAACAGGATGTGATGTCAAAGGGTGATGTCTAAATGTAAACAGAGCATTGCTAAAATGGCTAACAACACAGACTGTAGAGAATAATGTGATGTTTCTTTAGATTATTTTAATCAATATCATGGAGAGATGGGAAAGAGTCATAGTTCAAATAACATTGGGCCTCATGCAAGAACCGTTCGTACGCACAGATTTGTTAAGTTGTGCGTACGAGTGATTTAGGAGAATTTGTGGCATTCACCAATGTTTTCGTATTCT
>NW_013952497.1:1049062-1050227 GCF_001266775.1 Austrofundulus limnaeus
GAGACCGACAAAAAAAAAAAAAATAAAATAAAAAAAACAGAAACACAAAGACAAATAAATTTATCCTGGCAATAATGAAACACATACAAAAAAGTGACTTCGAAGACAAGATAAAAGAGATGTTCCTTAATCTTGTCTATCTGAATGGAACTGATYCAACCCTCTCAGATGTGGAGGCCAAATACAATATATTTTCCAACTTGTTTYCTCACACTTATGAGAGTACACAAAACCACGTGTTTCCATCGTTGTCTATAGCTAACGCGCCATCTGTTATTATTTTGTTATTCGTAGTCACATACTATTTTTGTGGTTGTGAACATGAATGAACACCAGTTAAGCAGCTGGTCCCTCCTTGCATTGATTACGAAACCTAGATAAAAATGTATTCTGCATGCAATGAGCTACAAATGGGTGGTGTATCCTGGGTGTGCTTACATCTGTGCACAAGTTGGATTAGATCATCAACAATGCATGCTTAAGTAAAAAGGACTTATGACTTGATCATGTTTGTTTGGCAATTTAGTTCACAAGACTTTGGCATTGCACATGACTAACCACCAGACTTACTCCTGGCCGTCTTCCTGCTGTATCATTTCATCTTGAAGAGGCTTACCTCTCTGTCCTATCCAAATATGAGAACACCTGGCCAATCAAGTACTCATCAAAATGGGAAGCCACATTCATTACCTCAGTTGCAAAGCAAATTAACTTGGCTGTGAACTTTATTGGATGCCAACTTGCTAATTTTTTTTTCTTATTTAAACAAAACCTTTAATTTGGCTCTTTAATCAAACTGTTGCTGTTCATTTAAACAAGACCAGCTCAGATTCATAGGCTGGAGTTCACAGTTCATGGACTCTAAGAGGTACCAAATTTGCATCCATTCTTCCATGCATGTTTTGTGTCTATGGGAGGAAACCAGAGTATCCAGAGAAAACTCATGAATGCATGTTTAGAACATGCAAACTCTAACCACAAAGGTTCTCAGCCCGGATTTGATCCAGCAAACTCCTTGCTGAGAAGCAACAGCTCTACTAACACGTCAAATGTTCATGTATTTTTTATGACCACAAGTGACATTTGGTTTCTACATGGACCAGTAAAATGAGTTTTGTTGAGTTCAGCTTCTTTTTAATTGTGAACAGGACACTTGGGTTTATTT
>NW_013952497.1:1050367-1052366 GCF_001266775.1 Austrofundulus limnaeus
ACAAAATTGGTGCTTTTGACATGATGGTATAATTTCCCCACAGTGTTTTAACAATCAAGTAATTCCAAGTGAAAAAAATAAAACAAACAAACAAACAAACAAACAAACAAACAAACAAACAAACAAACAAACAAACAAACAAGTATTGCTTGTAAGTTGAAACCTTGATGAAAAAGACAGCTGGTTCATTGTATCTCAGCAGCTATGATCCTTAGAAAAGATACAAAGGGGGACAAGACAAAGAAAAACAAGGCAAGGAGATAAGGAAAAGCAATGGATTAAAACCTTGTGAAGGTTAACAAATGTGACTTCTGTCTCGGAGAAGGAAAACTTGACTAAGTAATAAAGACAGGGAGCATCAAGATTAGTAGCAGGAAAACAAAGGACAAAAAAGATCAAAATGTGATACAAACAGAAAGAGGAAGAAGAAACAGAATGTGTGAAGCCCATTTTTGACAAGCATAACATATCCAAATACTTTCTAGCCAGTAATTCCTGTTGTCTTTTCATCCCATGTCTTCTTTTCCCTGTCATCTCTTCTGATAAGCTGGTTTTCTCTCATCTGTCATCAGCAACGTTTGGTTTTCTTTTGCCTCATTTCTTCTTATCCTCCTGTCTTTTCCTTTTGGAAGTTTCAAGATGACATCGGTGGTGCTGATTCATGGAAGACATCCTTCAGTGAACTACGTATATATATATATATATATATATACTGACAGCCGCACGAACGCTCACATGCTCGTACTTGTGATTCAAATGTACATTATCATACAAGGGCAGCCAATCATACATCCACACAAACAAGGCCAGGAGGAACAAACAAGATGAATGACATGGCACATGTGTGCTTAAAACAGGGGCTCTTGTGAATATGCAAAGATTAAATCAAAAGGCTTTGAGTAAAATACAATTGGGCACTCTTGCCATCATAAACCCTGAAAATTAGTGCTGGACATATTACAATTTTTAATCATAATTGATTGCATGATATTTTTTGTGATTAATCACGATTAATCACAATTTTCTTAATAGGAAAAAAAAATAATAAGGCCGAATATGCATGTTTATATGTTGCAACACACTGTAATACAATGAGGATTGTTGAATTTTCCTGCATTTTTTTTCTTGTTAATTATTGTATTTATTTTTGTTTCTCTTTCATTTCCCATGTAGTGCTCATTAAGAATAAAAAAATATAATTTATTGATTGATCTCATTTATGTGCACACAATTTAACTAGGACTCTTTTGTGGAAATCTTTATTTTACCTAGACAGAAACACGAGATCCAATAATAAAAAGTACTCTGTGAAATGGTCAACAGGATTTATTGCAATTGCAAGACACACATCATGTCACACAGGGCAGTGCTACAAAATATGTCCCTGAGGCAGTTTCAAATACACACATTTATACAGTATGTTATCCAAACAAACTCTCTTGGTGGCAAAACTGGGCCAAGGAAAGAATGATGTTTGATAAACAGTAAGATGTTCAGAGTATTTTTTATGTATTGTTTTGTATAAAAAGGGGGTAATGCATTTTTTAAAACTAGACAAGTAAAGCAAAGCAAGCAGGTCTTACTTTTTTCTTTTTTTTTTTTCTTCTCCAACAAGCTGGTTAGCCTCATCTGCAGAATGTCCCTTTGTTTACTCTGGTTTTAAACTGAAGTGATATTTCGGTTAAAACTAACTTAAACCTTGGTCCTAAACCTAACCCCCAGCTGTAATTTGCATTTGGACCCGTGGGGACCGGGCATTGGTCCCCACGATGCACTTCGGCCCCCATGAAGCTGATTTTTTTGGAAAAATCTTCCCCACGTTGTGGTAAGCACACACACACACACACACACACACACACACACACCTGAGAGACACACACACAGGTAAGCACAAAAACACACACACCTGAGACACACACAGGTAAACACAAACACACACACACACCTGAGAGACACACACACAGGTAAGCACAAAAACACACACACCTGAGACACACAC
>NW_013952497.1:1055234-1056732 GCF_001266775.1 Austrofundulus limnaeus
AGGTAAAACATACCATATTATAGCTTATCAAATTCATGATAAGGTAACTGTTAGCTCATCATTACCTAAGCATGAACAATATAATAACCTTTATTAAATTAGTATATTTTTCATGAATCAAGTAAGCTGTTAGTGTAGGTAATAATTAACCAACCATCACCTAAAGGTTAGCCAAACATCTTTAAGGTCCCTTTCTTGAATTTCATGTAGACACTTTTGTGGCAAACTCTTGTTTTGGTGCCATTCCTGCTTCCTGTAGTTTAGTAATGTTACTTTTTTCATTAGCAATACAGACAGTTGAAAACAAAAAATTGCAGTTATTTCATTATTGAAAGAAATAACACATGTGCTGCAGGCAGTTTTTGACATTTTGCAACAAACCTTATTTTGTGTGTCCCTTGTTTATTGAGAATCTGGCTTTATAAAAGTGTATTAGAGTTTCAAAAACCAAGACCTGTTTTAACATGTCTCTTTTTATTAGGCAGTAAACAATCAGTCTCAGTAGCTACGTACAGTATTTGCCTTGTTAGATTGTGTGGCATAAAATCTCAATATGTTGAAATAAACTAATACTATACTGAATGGCATTGTGTGATTAAAGTCTGATTGGTATCATGTGTTAGTTTTCTGTACTCCTGTATTTTTAATTACCAGATTATTGGCAGAGTATTAGGTTATGGACAATGACCAGATTTGCATAATTCTACTCTAAAGCAATACAATAAACTCAGGTCAGACTTTGTTCTGCCTTTTTACAGCCTGACTGAAACTTAATAATATTCTTGAGACAAAACATGGTGGAGATATCTGGACAGAATTTTATTTATTTATTTTGGTTTTCTTGATTAGAACACCAACAGCCACAGCTTATTGATGGCACTGTAGAGGTGCTACAAGGCACCCTCAATGTTCGCACTGGAAGAAATGTACATAGCCACCACCAGAGTGGCAGTAAATTCTTGTTGCTGGTAGAAGAATCAGCATTTTACAGTTATATATTCCACCAGTTGTGAATGGTGAGTCATGAAAAATTCATTGTTGCTGCACCAAATATTACTGATATACACTCAAGGTCTTCCACTTCAAGTTTTGCCTGAGCTTTCTGCTTTTCTGCTCTTTTAGCTGATGAAGTTGGATTGATAAATCAAAAATTTCCCTGTGAGGATGACCTGTTGAAGCAGGTCTCTGTCAGAAAAAAAAGTCTTTTAATTTGCGCTCTGCACAGTCACAGCTGTAGATAATCTTATTTAAGTGTGAGAAGGTGGACATCTGTGAGGGAGGGTTGTAGCCTTGAACAGATGCCAGTTTTTGTCTCCATGCACACAGCTTCCTGTGCTTTGGATCCTACCCAAATCAGCTAACTTAGGGGAGCTTTGGTGTTTCATCACTTGCTCACTGTCTAGCTTTTCTTTCAAAACAGGAAAATGGTAATTTTCTACAAGCTTTTTAAAGTTACTCTTCCACTTTAGTTCTATCATTTGGTCATTATATATATATA
>NW_013952497.1:1056802-1058502 GCF_001266775.1 Austrofundulus limnaeus
GCCCCCATCCGGCTTCCAGACCGGTCCGATCCGGTTTGAAAGAGGGTGGGGTTACATTTTTCTAGCTTTCAGAAATGTTATATTTACAATTTAATTAAAAGATGTCAACAAGGGAAGACTTGTCCATCCAGCCTTACAGGTTGGAGCCAGAGTCTGACCCAGAGCAAGAAGAGAATAAAGACAAAAGAAAAATCGTAGTTGGTAAGTCCAGACCTTTTAAGAAGTTCCACTATATCTTATAAATATGGCTGTTAACAATGTAAGCTGATAACAGTCAATTAAATGAGACATATGTCTTTAGATCTTTTTTTATGGGCTTACAACTATATAGTGACACAAACATTTTATTTAAAATTGCAGTTATAATTATTTAAAATATATCAACAATGGAGGACTTGTCCATTCAGCCTTACAGGTTGGAGCCAGAGTCTGATCCAGAGCAAGAAGAGAATAAAGACAAAAGAAAAATCGTAGTTGGTAAGTCCAGACCTTTTAAGAAGTTCCACCACAAATACTGTGATGCAATAGTTCAGAAAACATATTAGAAAATAGAGGAAACTGCACAGGTTGAAAAATATAATTTAAAGACATCTATRCAGCACTGGGAGAGACTAATTTCAAATTGTCTGCATTCCTAGAGACTCTAAATACACAACAAAATGCATTTATTGGCTAAAAATGGATTCTGCATGATATGTCCCATTTGAGCTAAATGTCCTGTATCATGTCGTTGGACAAAATATTTAATAAAGTATTTATCTATCCCTATTTATCAATTGAGCAACCCCCCAAAAAGATTAACAAGTAACTTTTCATTTTCTATAGCCCTCCATATTAACCATAGTGCACAGCAGCATCAGCAAACTGCAACCACACAATTACCTGTAGCCCTAAAATGTCAGCAGCACATATAGACCTCAGAAAATASAGTTCTTAGACCAACATATCTTACTGGTATGCTTGAAACAACACTTCAGTTTCACCTCCCATACAAAAGCTTATTCAGTTTTTCACTTCTTACAGAATGTGAGATGTTTCAGTCACACAAATCAATGTGTAAATGGTGGTGGAGGTGTTGAGGAAGGAAAGACATGACACTATTATGCGATGTCTTCCTTCACTCATCTGTGTTTTTTGTCCAGAACATTTACATTGCTGTCCATCTATATATTTTAGTAGGTGCACAGCTATAGCTGGAAAGTTGGATCTTGTGTTAAATGTACCCAGAAATTTGTTGCCTTTTTTTTCCTTTTTTTTGTTAAAAGTTTTGCCCTACTCACTGCATTAGACATACTGCAGATGCTGTGACTACTCCTTAGATATTGTGAGCAGTGAAAAAATATTGATGAAACTGAGAAGGTACATCTGTAACTCATGTCCAACCAACATGTGTTCTTTATCATAAAATACTCTCTTAAAAATAGATTTTATGTAAGTGTTCAGATTTATTGTATATTGTATAACAGGAAAGCATTAAGTCACAAAACATCACAATAGTTTTAGGCTCAACTGTCTCTATTATTGCTTACCAGCATGTAATATTTATCACCTACAGATTGCTGTTCGCACTTCATTCACACATGCAGTATTTTCCCACACATCTTCACAGGTTAAAAACAGACCAGAATCATCTGCTTCTTCCTCAATAATTAAAGACTCAGGTCTACAGATGTTACTGTTATTTGTGTACATCTTTTTAT
>NW_013952497.1:1059047-1065677 GCF_001266775.1 Austrofundulus limnaeus
GTTTCCTGCTACGTGACATTGTAATGCCGTTTTATTATTTTCAATTGTTTAATAAATACACTGTCGTGATACAACTTAGTACATGTTTGATTGCTTTTGGAGATGAGCCTATTTTGGAGTTGTAGCCCCCCCCCCCGGAGAAAAATCCACCAGCCGCCACTGCCAACCAGCCGTTTTTTGTTCTCATGAATGGTTGCCTCAGGACAGTACAGGATTTCTCAAACAAGTAAATGAGTCAAAACAAGACTCTGTGTATGTTTTTGACTAGGGGATAATGTTACAACGTGATATAAGGTAAAAAAAAAAATAGTTGATTTTACATATTTCCCCGTTAAAAATCCCAGAAACTCCTGGGAGCAAGTGATACATGTAAATACCTCAAACAAAGAGGTTACATGATGTGTGGTGAGACTTAACTTGCCAAACATACAAAGTTACACACTTCTGCATGCACCCACAAATACTCTGATGTAACCCTGGAGTCAAGAACAAGGCTGGGTTCTTGAGAAAAGGAAATAATTCCTRTCTCAAAGAGCAGTCGGTGACTTGTGTTTAGAAAGCAGTCAACCAAAAGACCATTACTCAGCCGTGCATTCAGGACTCCTCAGTTATCCAACCTGTAACAAGCATCGACTTCCAAATGGGACACGCACTGACTTCACAGAGGACTGTCTTTGAGAGCTGTGGCCTTCCAGGGGGACAAGWATTGACTTCAAAGCACACATGCTTTGAAACGCATTAGATTCAAATGGGGTACATTCAAAGCAACGTTATCTTCAAATGAGTCATCCTTCATAGTTTACTAACTTCAAACAGAGAGATGGAGTTGAGCAGCCGTACACTCAGAGGTGCATGTCTTCTCCAAAGTAATAAAAAAATTAATGAAAAAAAAAATCGAGACACTGCTTCTGCTGTGAGAATTAACAAGAAAAAGTTTATGCTTTTTTTAATCTTGTGGTTGTACAATTTGTGTCAAACTTATGTTCAGCAAATATTTCAATTGAATTTTGCCAAGGGTGAAGAAAAAAATAAGTCATTAAACATAAATTAGTTTTCAGGACTTTTAAAGATCAATATGCCTAACAGCATGWATTGAAAATGTTATATAGATTTTAACAAAAAATGTAAATACCCAGGTAAATTAGCTTTATTGATTCACTGAAGTCTGCACTGTCAATTTAGGCTGAACAGGAGAGTACAAAAACAACCTGCAGAAAAATGTGTAACCTGCAAAATGTATAATGATGTTATACTGGCATATACTGAATATTATGAATTTAATCAAGCCACTTTTCAATGAAGACCAAGAGGCGCTCGATATTTAACTCAAACTGTGGTAACTAGGGTCATAGTTTGGCCTAAACTTGCTAACTGCCTTTTACAATTCCAAAGCTTAAAGGAATAATTCCATTTTAGTGTTTCCCAGGAAAATACTAATGAGCAACCTCAAATAAAGAAATAAAATAAAATAGTTAAATTAATAAATTAGCAGCTACTCTGACAGAGAACACAAATGAAGTAGATTGCTGCCTTATTAAAACAACTCCAAACATAAGTAATTGAAAACCCTCTGTTCAGAGGCTGTCCTACAAGCTTAACTAGCAGCAGCTAGCTGTAGCACTTTCAGTATTCCCTGAAACACTTTCTTCAGCAATAACATTTATTTTGGAATAACTGTCTAATGTAAAACTGCCATCAGTGTAAAAATTAATATGTTATCATTTGCCTAAAACACTATGATGGTTTTGAGATTTGAGTTGTTTTATAACGGCAACAATCCATGTTGGTCTTCGTCCCTGTATGACTTTGTTTTAGCTTATTCCATTCAGAATTTAACTATCTTCCTCTGAATTGAGGCAGTTCATATACAACATATTAGTTGTTTAGAAATTTTCCACAGAAGCCCACTTTATCTGAGCTCATTGCTCTAATAAACTTAGTAAGTTCAAAAGTTCGTTGTTTCAGCAGAATTTGTGATCATGAACATTTTGTTGTTCGACATAATTAGATATAAATTGCAATTTCTGTTTTCACAATATTTCTCTCCCTGCCTCCCATTTATTTATTCCTGCCATCTGTGTCGTCTCACTGACAACTCGGGTGGTGGGAGTGGGGGGTGTTGATCTGCCATGTGTCCTGTGTGGGTGTGTTCTGGGTCCTTGTTCCATTATGATTACAGTGGGGGAAGAAGGCCAGTGCTGTGTTTTCTTTACCTTTGTGCTACTTTTGGAAGCAATGCGTGCAGAGGGTTTCTCAGCCGATAAGACACACTGTGTGAACAGAGACAGGTGTCAAAAGTGATGCACTACTCGCTCTGAGGCAGCTTTGCTTTCAGAATAAACTTCATTTATTACTAAGATGAGTCTGAAAAAAGCCACTTCCTCTTTGCATCAGAAGTGACTCGATGCCAGCTCTCCGTTTCAAGGGTCCGAATTCTTTCAAACTCAAAGGTCTTACCTAAACAGTGATGAAAGAATTGTTTAAGCTGATTGCGAGGATAATTCGTCCAGATCTGGTCACATTTCTTCTGAGAGCCACATCCATTTTCATTCAGGATGTTGATCCATYGAGCAGCCTGCGGTAAATCACCTCTTGAACACTCTCTTTAACTGCGAGCTTCCCCTCTTTAGACTTTTGCACTTGTTTCCATCCAGACCGGTTTTAGTGGTCTGGAGGTAGACCCCAAGGACGTTATTATGACCCCCGCAAGCGGGAGTCATATTGTTTTCGCACTTTTATTTTTCCAGTGATACTTGGTCAACTGTAGCACAAAAACGGCTGCACCAATCAACTTGAAATTTGGAAGGACTGTAGATGAGTCCGACCGACACTGCTTAGCCAACTGTTTTACGATACAACCCATACTGTATTTGAGGAGGGGGCTCCATCCAAAGAGGGGGTGTCTGGACATTCAAAAATGCTTATAACTCAGAAACTGTTCAACATAGGAGCTTCAGAGCTCTTTTGTTCTTTAGCTCTGATGAAGCTCTATCCATCAGACCCACCAATCAGTGCCCCCCACCCCCAGACCCCCAATTTATCTGAAAAAGGGGTATTTGGACATACAAAAATGGTTGTAGCTCAAAAACTATTAATCATAGGAGCTTCAGATTTCTTTTGTTGTTTAGCTCTGATGAAGGGCTATCCATCAGGCCAACCAATCAGTGCCCCCACCCACCCCCCAGTACCTGCAATTTATCTGAAAAAGGGGTGTCTGGACATGCAAAAATGGTTATTGCTCAAAAACTATTAAAGATAGGAGCTTCAGTTTTATTTTATTTTTTTATTTTTATTTTTTTTTTAGCTCTGGTGAAGGGCTATCTATCAGGCCCACCAATCAGTACCCCCACCTGCCCAGACCTCAAATTTATCTGAAAAAGGGGTGTCTGGACATACAAAAATGTTTATTGCTCAAAAACTATTAAACATAGGAGATTCAGATTTGTTTCTGTTGTTTAGCTCTGATGAAGCTCTATCCATCAGGCCCACCAATCAGTGCCCCCCGACCACCTTACGGTGGGACTGGACTTTCCTTTGATTTTATTTTCTTTCTTTACTTCAAATTTCATGCAGTCTGTAGGTTTCATTTAAAAATCCTGTAGGAAACAACATTTCCTCAGACTTTGAGACATAAAAAAACTCTAAAGCTGAAGTTTTAAAGACATTCATGTGCTTTTCTTTATACAGATTTGTATGTATTTTGATGCAAATGAGGAAATTGTGTTTTTTATGGACAATCATGACAACTTGACATGTATGAATATTATTGTGTTAGTTGTGAAGTAATCTTAGGATTTTCACAGCTTTATCTTGACGTTTCTCAGAGAATATTCTTGAACATGAAATCCAGTGCACTGATTGGTCCATGCCGGGTGGTTTGTAACAATGCATACAGGATCAGCACAGCAAAGTGTCGGAAATCAGCTCTAAGACTGACACTTAAAAATTACACTTACACTTTGCTTAAAGTCAGACTGAGACACTTGATAACTGACTTTTAGTCTCAGCTTTTAGCTAAGAACCTTTTTGCACTTAAGCCCATTCTTAACTGCATTTTTAAGAGTAATTCTAAGAAGTTTGATAAATACGAGCCCAGGTCATCTTAAAGAGTAAATGTATTTTATGAAGGTAGATCTGTGTTAAAACCCACCTGCAAAATTTGGATTTGTATCCTGCAAAAAATACAAATATTTTCTGCAGGTACACAAATCAGAATTGGTTGGGTTTTGACACAGATCTATGAGGGCATTTGCAAATAGTGACAGGAAACAGAGACAGTGCAGAGAGAAAAATAAAACAAATCTTGTAAAAAAATAAAAATGTCAAAAAGAAACTCACAAACTTAAGAAGATGCTGGCTAAAACTGTACCAAGAGCTGAACAAAGTACCACAATACCAAAACCCTTTTTCCGATGTTTTGTTGACTATCTAACAAATTCATGTCGTCACAAAACAAACGAAATGTAAGATTTGCGGTCAGTGTCAGCACAGCTGAATACTATATTCTTTAATCGGCACAACAAAACCTAAAGCTCCACCCAGACTACTACTACTACTACTACTACTACTACTACTACTACTACTACTACTACTACTACTAGGACCATATAAATACTTGCTTTCCTTTTTATTTATTTATTTATTTGTTTGTTTTATTCAGGGGTTACTCTTCAGGCTTTATGCACTTTCACATAAAAAAATAAAATAAAAATATCTGTCTCATTTGAAGTTTCTTTTGTTCATAAGAATACCAAGTTCCATGAAAGGCAACCTGCAAAAATCCAATTACCTAAACATCGTAAATTCTCTTTGAAGTTGTGAACTTGAAGAATCAAAAATGTATCACAGGAACAAAAAAAAAGCTTTGTTGCAAATAAACAACTGGAAAATGCTGAAGAAAAAATGTGCTAATTAGTAGCTCAATACAAGTCATAAAGGGTTATGACAAAACAAAACAAAAAAAATAAATAAAAATCCCTCAAACCTCTAACTTTGTACTATAAAAATATGATCCATTTGAATTCATAGGTTTTTGGCCACTGGCGCATTCATCAATGTTTTGAGAAAATTTAATCAAAGTTTGAAGCATGATATACTGGGTGTTCTGTGCGTCCCATTCCATTCTGTTTCAGCATAGCTAGTTAGGCCAAAAGATTTAGATTTGCAGCATGCGTCTCAGGAAATATGATAAAAAAGAAATGCAACTGAAAAAAGAAACATATTTAGCACAGATCTTTAATTTAGAAAGTTTGGGTCATTTTAGAATTCATCCTGTTATTTTAGGAATACATGTCTTTTTGCTTTTTCACTTGTAAATTAACAACTATATAACCTCCTTTTTTACAGTATTTTTTTCTTTTGGCAGCATTTCCCAGCACTGTTTTTACTTGCAGCTGTGTCAGGCACAAAATTGAAGACATGTTTATTTTTGACAAAAAGTAATGTCTCAACTGGAAGTGAATTGTGAAGCACAAAGTTTTGCAAATTAGTTTGCATGATTTATTCAAACACTCAGTCTTTGAGTTTTTGTTCTCTGAAAAAGACTTGCATGAATATTTGAGCTTCAGGTCCCGGTGCAAAGATTATGTGACATCTTTCATGAGCAAATTTAGCGCAGCACTTGAACAATAATTCTATTATTAAGTGTTGATCCTAACAGACACAAATTATTAGAATTGCACTAATGCTTTTTTTCACAATTCACTCCGATTAAGATTAATCAAGTCTCATAGGTAGATCTTTATACACACACACACACACACCAGTAGAAAAGTAAAAAGACAAACATGTTTTTGTCTTAATACAGTTTTATGGATATATACTGTATATATAACAGTCTTTGACAACATATTGTGAAAATATAGTTGTCAAACAAAATGTCCCGTAATTACCATACAAAACATATATTTAGGTTGTAAAACTATATGTTTTCTTTCTCTTTTTATTTAATTAAAAGGAAGTAGGATTGTGACATCATCATGTTCATAAAAGGTCACATTTTGGTTACTGTCTTTATACCTTGTTGCTCCAAATATGATCTGACAGATGCAGGGTCACTGCACTTCATTTATTCTASACAACAAAAAGGGAGAGCAAAAATCATCATGCAATTACTGTCACTTCAYGGCTGAGTTAGCCGATGTGCTAACCAAAGGCTGGCCTTAGGTAACCCTAAGCACAATGATGATTCATTGACTTTGAACTTCCATGGGGACAGGAAGAAGGCTATGTGTGGCTATGCTTTCTCTCTCTCTCTCTCTCTTTTTCTTATACCGTGTGTGAACCAATGCCAACCCAAAGGCATACAAATAATACAAGTGAGAATTTAGAAAGACATTCTTGGAGAAGGAGCATCAAACAGAAAAAGGATGCTCTACCCTTATCAAAGTTCAAAAAGTTTAATATATATGTGCAAACTTTGTTTGTGTTTCCACGTGTCTATCAGATGTTTAAAATATATATAGTGAGAAGGGAGAGGCTATTTGTAGGCGATTAGTCTGACCCCCAGCTTTAGATCTTTATTTCCCTTGATAGCTAAATATATTGGACCATCCTCTGAGCCCAGAGCTGAACACACATTCACACACACACACACACACACACACACACACACACACACACACACACACA
>NW_013952497.1:1066476-1074575 GCF_001266775.1 Austrofundulus limnaeus
TAAAAAGTTGAAAATGAAATGCTAAACTTTGATTTATGCTTGCACATAAGCATTTGTATGTTAACTTACTGCTGCTTATACACTCACATGCTACACATCCACTCCCTTAGTGACAGCACCTGTCTGCCACCCACGGTAAGTGACCTGGGTTAAATATGTAAYGACTGCTTGTCCCAGACTCAGGATTAATGGGCTGTGAAGGGACGAGATAAAGGCTAATTATCAACACACACACATGCTGACACCATATTTATACATACATGAGAAAAATGGTTTAAACTGCAGCAATCTTGTGATATGGGGTTAAGCTTTTCTTAAACATTTAAACATTTTGGTTATGATGAAGTGTTTCTAAAATTTTGTTGATAGTTTTTCTCATCAGTAGACACATCTGTATGTTTCCTATTTTTTTCAATTTAGGTTTTACATAATAAAAGCACACTAAACAAATATATATTTGAAAAAAAAAAGAATAACTGCTAATGCAAATCCACATGAACACACACCTTTAATTGCCAAAGTGCTGACAGGAGAGCTGCATTCACATAATCTTTTTATTGATCCATTTGAAAGATTAATTATTAAATGCGAAAGATGAATCTACTGCCAGCCTTACAGTAGACTCTCCCCAGCACCGACACACACACACACACACACACATACACACACACACCCACACACACACACACACACACAATGAGACTCAAGCTTTCTGTCTTCATTATCCACAGAATTCACATAAGCAAGACATTAACACAAAAAATGGCACTTTAGGCTAAAACAATTCCGTTTCCTTAACATTCATCTTCCTCATGATGTGATTTCCGTTTTGAGTACCTTTTCTCCCTTGTGGCATCACAATGTTTTTTTATGAATTTCCTGAAGTCACAGATCACCAGAGAATGAATGCTTTGGTGTCAATTTCCAGACTACTGGAAAAGCAAAGTAAAGTGTTGAGTTAGGTCATTTGAAACATATAAACATATAATCCACACGTCATCTTGCAAAATGATGCAAGATATTGCAATATCAMATGAGAGAGTATATTACCATTTTCAAAGTTTGAACAAAATATCTATAACTTTGTAATTTCTCAATTTTATCAACTTATTTACCATTTTTATGAAAGGTGGCATATGATAGGCATTGSTTCAATGAATGTGAGGCTTTTAACTGACATAATGCATTTACTGTTGCTTTTGCCTTTGAATAAAATAGCAAAAATCCAGTATGATGATGATATAAAATCGCATGAAGTTGTGTGTTGTATTTTTTTAAATATATAATAAAATTTATTTACATAACGTGGAAAAAATGTTTTATTTGTTTAAGTCATTACAATATAAACCTTCCAAAGTTAAAATTTTGTTGTGGTACCAATCAGACACAATGACTTCTTAGGAATTATATGTGAAAACGTAATTTTATGCATCTCTAAAGCTTTTAATTATGGCTATGATCAAAGGAGCAAATATTATGGGAACTTTATAGATGGTGCTTCGAAAGAGCGTAGTTAATTTAAATTAAAGTAAATCCATCTAAGTTTTTTTGTTGATTAAATATATATATGTTAATGCAGTTTAAAGTGACTCTAAAACCTTGTAAAGCTAAACAAAAATATGATGACATCATGMAGACATTTGGAGCAAATCCCATGTGCCTTCTATTAGACTGGTTTTAGGTAAATGGCTTGAATGTTTGGTAGGCTACTTGAGAAAACCATGTTTTTTATGGAGTGATGTGTGTACCTCTGTGACCATTTGTCTGGTGATAAGGCAGTCTGGAGAAGGATGCCCATGCCAGGAGGGAGGTCAAGTCACCAACTCATTCCTCTTCTCAGACACTTCCATTTATCAGGCCTGACTGCATGCATCACACACCCTCAAGGTGCTGATGTGTGCATGTGTGGCATGTACATTTCTGGCCTGAGAAACTGCAAGAAGACCCAGATAAATTATTAAAAGTATAACAAAGATGGTGAGAGTTACTTCACAGGTATAGCTGCAGGGTGTGAATAGGGAAATCATCTTTTATTGCTTACCTCTTGCATTAAAAATGCATAAAATAAATTGTTTATTGGTTTTAGTGCTGAAATACAAAACTGATCCGAAAATTTGGCAGACTCACACTGCCTTAAACACAGCTGCATTTGCAGGCGGGTGATACAAATACCAACAACCAACCCAGACATCTCCATACATGATAACTTCTACTATTATTATTCCTGTCTTTGCTATCAATATTTATATTTGTGTATTTTTTTTATCTGAAAACAGATGCAAATATCAGTCCAACCATATAACAGATTTATGAACAGGTTGTTATGTAACTCTGTTTATGTATCATCCTGGACACATTGCCAAAACAGAAACAACCTTTGTGTTTTTTTGACAGGATGGAAACTCAAAGGTTATCCATTTTACAGTATTTCTCTCTGCTATGAAAAACAAGAGCTTGTACATTACAGAATGACAGTAACATTTGTTAGCTATTATGAAATTGTTAAACAACACTGTGTAAAGGTTTTGCGTGAAGGATGTGTTTTTCTTATAAACTTGACAGATTTGTACTTACTTTCACTTTTTTTTGGATCAGTGTAACCTATTGCTTTAGAAACAGACAGTATTTGCACATTTTGATGCAACTTTACGTTGCTTACTTCAGTCTTGATTAATYTGGCACATAACTGAGGAAGTGTTTTCATGCAGTGAGACAATGATGCTGCTGCAATGTTTTTAGTGTTCGGGCTAATGGTTCACAAGAGCAAAAACAGCAGAGCACATACAGTATTAGCTAGTATCATGTTCTTAGAGAAAGTAAATAAATAAAACATTTTTTTCCACAAACACAACTATTTTATAACATTTCCCTAGGGTGATATGATGGATGAGTTACCTCATAGCCAGTGAAGCACATAATCCACCTGACAYTCAAGTCATAATTTCTCCTTTAAAGGTCCAGTCTGTAAATTTTGGGTGTCAAAGTAGTTTTTCTCCTAATTTTCCTCCTTAAGCTGGAATTAAAAACAACTCCTYAGGTTAATTTTAAATCATAAAACATGTTTATTTTGCTGTTTAGAGCCATCTTAATTGCTAGGCCAATATGAAATGGAAAACTGGAATTTCCATTTAGCTGCTAAAAAAAACATTTAAATGATCAAAAAATGAGAATTTTATTGCTGGTACATTTAATTATATATAAATAATAAATAAAGAACAACAAATTTGCTTTTCTTGCTCATTCAAAGTTTAAAATCGCATGACTACAAAAATAGTTTTGAATTTTCCACACCAAAAATATAGTGAATACTGAATGATTTGCATTCAAACTTGGAGAAATATAAAGATGAGCGGATGGGATTACTTCCTGTCTGAGCTGAGGAAGAGGCATATTTTACCACTGCAAAGCTGAATGAGATATTTTTAATCCTAGGGAGTTTTTGAGTTTTGAGTGTTTCCAGACACCCAAATTTATGCAATCAAATACAGAAAAACATTTTTATTTTATTTTCCTTAAAAAATTACCTTTTAAAGTATAGGGTTATTTTTGAAACAGCCTGAAGAAACACACGTCATTTTAATGAAAAAAAAAWTACGAACCTTTTATAGTGTGAAGAAGATGTAAAGATTGTGATTAATTATTGAAGGGTTTACTGGGGCATTCTATTAAATTGAAACGGCTGCTATGTGGACTTCCCACTAAAAACTTTCTCGCCGTAAAAATGTAACATCGTCTTGAAGATGGGACTGTCACAGGGTGAGCAATTAAATTTTGACATGCTTTGTGTATATTTAATYAGCTATTAGTTTATGTGCACTAGCAACTGCTCTCATTCTCTCTCGCACACTCACACACATACGTATATGTACATACATACATCACTGGAGTAATATAAGCAATTAAATCCATGACATAGAACATCTTGATGTGCTTTTCACACCATGTAGCATTTTAGAAATTGAACCTGTATTTCCAAGACATATGTATCTGAACACACGTTTGATGTGTTCATGGATAGCAGTGTTTTTTTTTTCTTCAATTGTGTGTACTGCATTGAGTCAGCCAGGCCTGAACCTGTGACAGCTGCATGGCTGGTTGAGCATCTCACACTGCCTAGCTGTCAGTTTGATGTCTGAATTACAGTGCTCACACATCTGCATTAGTCGACTTGCAGTTCATTGTCATGTGCATTATGTGTTGGTGTCTACAGCTGACTAAAAAACATGGTCTCAATGAAATTACTATGAATGTTATTGTGGGTTTTTACATGTTTCATTTTTATTAACCATTCATTTTTTTATTCAAGCCCAAATCTTGTAAAAGGTTCAGAAGCATCAGGATCACTACTACCAGACATCATAACAATTTCTTTTTACAAGCAGTMAGGTGGTTCAATAACTTGGGGCTTCATTGCTGCCAACTGCTCTGTATCATTTATACCAGAGATTCTTAAACCATGGGTTGGGCCACGAGCACCACCTTGAGGGCCTCAAAAGAAAAACAGTTTTTAACTTTGGGCCGCAGAGGGCCACGGACCGCATTGATTTTGAATAAGGTGCAATACACGTTCTTACCACTAGTAGCGGTAGTGCACCACTCAGATGTTTAACAACTTTTTTAATACGTAGAAGAAGAACCTTAGAAACCTGCCGAGAATGGAAACCTATAAAAGTAGAAGCAAAAATGAAGGTAACCCATCAAAAAATGCCAAAGTTTGTCATTAACATGAAGTGCAGTCTCTGGTTCTAACATGCAATATTTTAAAAGTTCAAAACATCATCAAATACAGTTGCAGATACAGCTATTGCATTTTATCAAATACATTTTTGTAATGTGTTTTTAAGCATTTTGTCAAAAAGCTGTTGCTACTGTTATTRTTTGTCATTAATATGAAAAGCAGCTTCTGGTTCAACCATGCAAAAGTTTAATAATGCTTTATTTTCATTTGCATTCAAATTTATTTTTACTGTTATTTTTTATTTGGAAAACATTAAATATTTTTGAAAGTATTTATTTTATTATCACAATTTTATTTATTGAGTTGTCTATTTTTGTTGTTGTTTATGTTAAAAAACATTATTTTTGTCTGTGATGGACTTGCGACCGTGTGATGGACTTGTGACCTGTCCAGGGTGTACCCTGCACTGTGACTGCTGGATATGGGCACCAGTGACCCACGTGACCCTGAAAGGAAGAAGCGTGTGCAGAAAATGGATGGATGGGTTATTTTTGTGTTGATGAGTGGTCTGTTGACTGACTGTTGTATTTGTTCAAATAATTGTTATGGGCAGGTTACAATATAAAAAAAAATGTTTGTCATAATCATGCCTTGTGATCATTTGACATGAGTTTTACTTTTAAACTGTAAGTGTATTTTATTTAGTTATAATGCAAATACAATACAAACTGAACCAAGATTTAGAATAATTATATTTTTTAAACCAAGATTTAGAATAATTATTATTTTGATCCATACACTGGTAATGTGTGACAGGGCCTCGTGTCACTTTATGTTGAGCAAATTGGGCCCAGAGGAAAACGTTTAAGAACCTCTGATTCATACTATTGAACATGGTTGACATATTGCACATTTGTCTTGTTTTTGTTTCTTTTTTACACTGTATTTGTACCCTTTTGTTTTACACACTGTCTTGTTTAAATATCCCCAGTTTTTTGTGTCTAAGAACTACTATTTTGACCATTTGTATGAAGGTGGGCTGAAAAAAAAACATAAAAACACAATTGATTCTTAATATTTGACTTTAAAAAGTGTGCTTTTATTAGGACTGCACAGCAGAGGTTTGCTCTGCTGTATTATCACAGTAAAAATGTCTCTAGCTTGAAACTCAGTTTGCCCAGGCTTCTCCTCGTCAGGTTTTTAAGTTAAGTCCAAAAAGATGTGTTAGATTAATTGGATAATTTCAATTTACTTCAGTTTCACATATAAGGGCAACTTAGCTCCATGTCAAGTCATCTCTCTGCCAGTTTCCAGCTTTGATCACTTCCAGCCAAGTCTTTTTGGGGCAGGCAAATAATGCATCTGCCAACAGTTACTTTGTACACACGTCCACCTATTATACCCATCTCAAGCTGTTTTTTTACCCAATTTTGTTTGTTTCATACATTTCATAGTGATCTTGTTGATGATTGATACCCACTTGGACTGCCACCCTATAATTAATTTATTATAGTGTACAATATTTAACATACTGGAGTACAATTTTTGAAATTAAGACAATTGATTTAAATTTGCCCAGTGCATGCTGTATTTGGTTACATTTTGGGTCCAGTGATAGGAGTGAAATTTGGTTGGAGCTAAACAGYAACTCAAGTTTAAGGTGGACATAATCCCATTAAGAGGACAGATAAAAGCTCTGCTCTCTAATTTATGTGTCACGTGCACACACAGGCAGGGAATTGTTATGATGGTGTGCATTTTATTTATTTATTTTTACAAATGCCCAATATCTTGTTTTACAAATATAATCTTCTTATGATTATATGTTTTTACTAATGATGACTCCAAAATAAAGCATAGTTTAATTTTGTGTAGGGTCACAGGGATATGGACATTTGATAAGTGCATTGGTGATCCACTGTCTGGTATGAAATAACAAACATCTGGGTAGGAAGTGGAGGTTCGTCTGACATCTGACATTTTGTTTCATCTTCATTTTTAGCTCTGAAATGAATGTGAGTAAATGAATATTTTATATACTTAACACAGTTTCTAATTCCATTTTTGGACTTTTTGTTTTTAGTAAGGTCTGGTATAGATCTACCTAAAAGCTGCTGAGACTGGCAGTCTTTTAGTGTCCTTTTGTCACACATGCAATAAATAAATAAATAAATAAATAAATAAATAAATAAATAAATAAATAAAAAAACTTGATATAACTACTGGTTACATGCACCAAAATCCCATTTGGCTATGGCATACTTTGACTAAGCTTGGATAGGTCTTGAGAAATTACTGTTTTGTTTAGAATCAAGCTCAAAAAAGCAAATATTTCAATGAGTGACTAAGTGCTAGACTTAAAAATAAATAATACACCAGTCTGATTCAAAGGCTGCTGCAGTGGAAAATTCCACATAGTTTGTGTTCTGCTACAAAACAAAACATTTTTTAAGGAAAATGAATATACTTGCAGTATTTCCACTGTCATTGGTTTGGAAATGCTACAAGTTTAACTTGGGATATACATTATTTGGCAATATTTATTTTCATGTGAATAAAATATTGTCATTCTTAAAAGGCTTGTGGAAATTAACTCTTGCAACTGACTTAAGCAGATGTATTTCATGGTAAATTCCTGGACTTGATCCACTGTTACTTAAATAAGGAGGTAATGGAAGATTCAATATTTGTGAATTGCAATAATGCTCCTGTAAATCGCACCTGCACTATATCTACAAAAGCTTGTGGGTAGAGTGAGAGCTCTTCTGTTTAAGTGACACTTTTCACTACCAACTCTGCTCTTGTGTCTGCATAATAAAGGTTCAGCACAAATGAGTCTTTCAATTCAAAATTCATAGTTTGTAATGTCAGTCAGATGCTATCCATTCAGCTTAGGATGAATTTGGATGGGAAAGAGGCAGGCCATTCAAAAGGCTCTTGTGGTAATTCTACAGATACAAAAATTAGGTATGATGGCAAAAATAAACCAGAGCGAAAGCAGATGAGAGGATGCATGTACTTGTAAAAGGGCTTGGAAACAAAAAGCAGTGATCTGCGATAGAAAGCTGCCAGCTGGAATCAAACAGTGAATGTTGCGTTTGCATGTTTCTCGCCAACAGGCACAAGCACCACCTTAACATTTAACCATGACAGTGTGCTGACAATTTGGGCAGAATGAATGCCTTTACTGTGGCACAAAAAACACAGATGTTTTACAACTCACACTTCATAACAGACAATTATTTACAACGACTAGCTTATATTTTTTATGCTGACATTTGAAAGATAAACTGTTTTACAAGTGATTATTAACTATAAATTCCCTTTGGAATCAATAAAGTATTTTGAATTAAATTAATTATCCAGAGCATAAAGACATTTGTGCTGGCAATATATAGTGCACCATTGTAAAGATATATAT
>NW_013952497.1:1074585-1078004 GCF_001266775.1 Austrofundulus limnaeus
ATATAATACATTATATACTGTATATATTTGTTTTTGCTTTCAGTGCCACATTAGCTGGTTGCTGCTGTTAGCAAATCAGGCCATCCATCCATCTACCCACTTCCTTTACCTAATTTTCCATGTACGTTCTTTGGGAAGCTGGAACCTAATTTCAGCCTTTATGTGAAAAGACAAGATAGACAACCATTCAGTAGTGACAATCAATGAGGTTTATTCAATATAGGCACTATGCTTCTGAAGAATGACAGCTGTGGTGCAAGTGTGATGTAATATTGGAAGGGGTGGACTGTGAATGTAAACAATTTATCTTGGCTAGATTCCTGCATAGAATTGCACACAAATATTAGCTTTTATTGGTTAGCTTCTGCCTATTAGATACATCATTGTGTATCATGGTAACATGTCACGTGATAGTGTCTCTATTGAATGCACCTCACTGGTGACAATTTAGAGTTGTTTTAAATTAAATCAGAGGTAGGCAAAAATTAAATGAATAAAAATAATATAAAACAAGATTCAAATGGSGATATAAGGGACTGGGAATCTCACAAAGGACCTGACCAACATGCTAATTAAATTTTGCCAAATTCAGATTTTGTAACATGTTAATATTATTTGTTAGCTGCTAGGAGTAGATATTGCAACTTATTTCTGTCCTAGTGCATCTTCAGATTCTTTCTGGCATTGGCACCTAAATTATTGGTAGTAGCAGAGTTTATCAGGAGCCAAACCCCCTTTTTTTTATAAGGCACAACATAATTTCAAGAGTCATGGTCATAGGTTAAGATTAACATACAATTTCAAGTTAGATTCAAAGGTTGGACAGGCAATGAATAAGGTTAGGGTGTGCATTGGGCTGTGCATAATGAATATACATTGGTGTAATAACTTAATAAGGATAGCTGTATGCTTGTTGGAGTGTGTACGTGTGTGTGAGAGCGTGTGTGTTTTTSGTGCCTTGTGGTAATTTCCATTAAACATGTTTTAAGAAGCGGAAGCTGAACATCAAGATTGTGTAATCCCCGAACAGCACAGATAAAACATAAGCACACACAGAACCAAATCAGCCTGGACTCCCACTGACTCCTCTGGGCATGATCACCAGAACTCCCCAATACCTGATAACATTAATGTGTGCTTAGTATCCATTCCCCCCCACAAGTGTCTGTGTGTCTGCATTACTTTCATCCCCTCCCCATCCTTCTAATTTTCCATCCTTCAGTTGTTAGGACAAACATACCGAGGGCAGAATTATCATGAAGATGTGTTCTGCCTAGCCAAAGACCCAACAGAGGTATTAGTCTGATAGGATCTGTGGTTCTCCATCACACACTGACATATACTCATATTGGCACTTGCATGTAGGCCAACTTGGGCAAACACACACAGACGCATGTGTACGGACAAACAATGACTGAGTGTTCTTTATTTATCTGATGTTTCAGCCAACAATTTATTTCCATTCTGCAGGGAATTGTCTCCAGAAAGCTTGCAGTGAGAAAACTCATTCCTATGATCTGGGTCAGATAGAGGCACTTTCATTGGCCCCAGACAATCCTGAATCGCAATGGAAACACAACTATAAAGGGAGAGGAAAACAGAGAGAGACTGCCTCAAGACAAGACTCGCCACATATGATAAAATAAGGGGTGTTGATTTCTACACAATGGTCTGTCAGTGTGATAAATGCATTGTTCTCTTCATGTCTCTGGGATGAATATGTACAATTTAAACTGACTGCATTCAGTACCAACATGCAAAACTGTGTGTTTATACATACCTATTTCTTCTTTTGTCAAACAACGCTATAAAGTTCTCTGGGGCTATCGTAAATCCACAGAACGGCACTTGAAGGGAAATCGTTTCTGTTTTCTCTGGTAGCACTTTGGCTTTTGGGGAAATTGGTTTGCAAACAAAGACATGTATCACAAATATCAGGCTCGTTGCCAAGTCTGAAGAATGACTGTTGTTTTTATTTTTTTTTAGTTTGTTTGTTTTCTAATTTTTATTTTTTATTTTTATCATAGCCACAAGTGTGTGAGGGAACTTTGCCAAGTATGATATGAGAGAATATAGTTCACTCAAAGCAAAATAACAAATTTGATTTAATTGTGCTTTACAATGCCCTGTAAACAAATATGCTAATCAATACTCATTAGACACACAGTGACTTTTACTCTGTCAGCCACTTCAAAAGGAAAATTGGTGTAAATTGTTTGATGAGTCATATTTATTGCTTTGTCACCGTAACAAGAATCAATGTTGTTTTGATTGTTAGATGTTTGCATCTGTCAATCAATATAAATTTTCATTTTTTTAATGGAGGAGCTAATATCTACAATGTCTATTTTCTTCTACGAGACTGAAATATTTTAAATTATCAACTTAAAAAACTGTTAAGAACTTTTAAGGAATTGAAAATGTATTCATTGTATGTACCTAGGTGATCCTGTTTAGCTTTGCAAGGTCTTATACCAGCTGGCAAGAGACAACTTGCAGCATGGACAGAACATAATTCCATTGAGAATAGAAATGTTTAGTTTTTCTTCTGTTAGCAACTTTTACACATCACCTTGTGCTCCAAGTCAACCCAGATGAATTTAGCTTTATATCTTTTATAGTTATATGATGCTCATTTAAACAAATCATAATTGAAAGGAAAACCTTGCATACTAAGATACATGACCTAATATCAAAAAGAAAAGAAAAAAATAAGTAGGTCCTCTGGATGGGTTCTTCGAAGAACCCATCCAGCAGGAAGAGTAAGGCTGAGTTCACCTGAAACTCATCAGACTGAAGAAGTCTCTTGGAGGAGAGACAAAACGTTTCACTAAAGAAGAACCCATCCAGAGGACATACTTATTTTTTTTCTTTTTGATTTTTTTCTACCTGGATTACTGAGATGCATCAGGACACATGACCTAATAGTTTGTCAGTGTCATAATTATAAATTTCTTGCTTACTGACATTTGGGTGCTGAAGCTAAGTGGTGAAAACAACTCAGAAATCAATTTATTCTGAAAACAAGAGTAAAAAAATGTTCTTATTTTATTTAAACAACTAAGGTTTACATGATAATTGAGTTTTTGGACATGACAGTAGGACTTCCAAAAAAATGTAAATAGTCCTAGGAATAGGAACTCTTTGAATATGTATTTCTGGATGTTGTGGCATAGGTCAGAAGGACTCAGTCAATAAAACACACAGCAATATAATGAAATGAGTTATTACTATTAAATAAACTATGAAGCTACACCATCACTTTGGTAACTCAGTCTCAGCCAAAACAGTCCCTTCAGTGTAGCTGGACACCATGAAAAGGCTGTCATTACCAAACCTCTTATTAGCGTTGCAACAGCAGGCTCACTTTTGCCCCATCATTATCTCTGAAACACATACAACAGGTTCTACTATATATA
>NW_013952497.1:1078085-1091091 GCF_001266775.1 Austrofundulus limnaeus
CGATATCTGATTGGTATCAGAAAGACTAATCATTAAAAAAATTGGATTTTATCGGGAGCCAAAATATATATATATATATATATATCTCAAAATAAACTCAAATTTGCTGTTGTCTAAAACTTTTATATGACGTTAAGTCTTTTACTAGATAAATGACTGCTTTTAACATTCATTTTATTTCCTAAAACATTATAAATGTGACAGTAAAACATTAGATGTAATATAGAGTGTATTTGTTTATTAGTTAAAACTTTGGTAGTGCTTATCTGTTTAGCTTATCTCTTTTCCCCTTTATTATGTTCTTTCTCCAATTCAAGCAAAGCTGGCTGAGATCTGTTTGACCCATTCCACATTCACAAACATACATATTTGCTGATTTCATCCAGCTTGTCAGATTCAGCATTACATTTGTCAGACAGCCATGTGGTACTCCCTCGTCCTCTCCTTAGGCATAACTCAAACTAAAGTTGCTTTCTTCTCTTTCCTGCCTTGGATCCCCTGAACTCACCTAGCTGCCTAGTTTCACTTTTGTGTCCTCACCGAGAAGATTTAGCTTACCATCTCCACTTTCCATTTCTGCCGCCACGCCTGGGATCATCATCAAAACAACAAACAAAATAATAAAAACCTCAGGCTGTGGTAAMCTGTCTTCAGTCTTTCCAAGAATATCGACATCACAGAGCAGTTTATTTCCTGCCACCACTGAGTCAAAGACATTTTATTCACCACCTGTTCAGCGAACAAGAATCCAATACACCTACTGCACCTCCATTTAGTTCTGAAATGTTTCTTGTCATAAAGTGAAGTTGTTAACCCACTGTTTGTCCTCTGCCTCTGCCTCAGATTCCATTTTCATTTTTTTTTCTGTATCTTGACAAGTCTAGGTCAGAATGGGGATATAACAGGTGTCAAGGGGAGATGTGATGCCTCTCTKGTCCATCACAAAGCGTACACAGAGAATATTAACTTTTGGTTTTCATAACATACATACAATTTAGAAGTGTTGGCCATGCAGCCTAACATGCATAATATTGGACTGTGAAAGGAACAAGAATATTTGGAAAAAAAAAAAAACACTTGAGGTAGAAAAAGAAAATGCAAACAGGGCAGGCTGTGATTTGAAGACTGAAATTTATTGCTGTGATGTGACAAAGCCAAATCGTCAACTGTGGAAAAAGCTAATTGTCCCTCAAATTGAAGACATCGTGTTACCCCACTGCTAGGTCCCTACAAATAAAAGCAGATATTGACAGATAATGAAAGGATTTTTAAACTGGATTTGTAAGTGTATCTCACASGCTCAGTTAAATTAAACATTATTTTACTGGATCCCTATTTTTATGATGGGTTTCTGTGGTGTTGGGTTTTTAGCTATTCAAATTTTTTGCCTTGATGGCACATAAGCATGAAAAAAGGAAGAGGCAGAAGACAAAAAAAGCTGTGAACTCATTGAATCATTTAATGCTCCAGTGATGCTATGTTCTCAAAGTGAACCTGACCTTTCAATACAGAGATTCTTTCTTTTTGCTGTGMCAATGGAGAATAGAGAAGACCCAGTGTTATATTCAATATTTGTTCCGATCTGTGAACATGCATTAGTATTGTATTGTAGTGTATTGATGTCATGRGGTAAAATAAATTTCTGAACACTATCACATTTGTACATTATACTTATATTGTAAGATTGTGATATGGTATAAATGTGATAGTATATTGTACAAATGCAATATTACATTACATAAACATGATAATTATATTGTACAAACATGATATTATATTGAACAAACATGATACTTTCATCCAGATAGTGGCAGTGTATGCTGTTAGTTACTCATACTAGTATAATAGATTTAATGTTGTCAAGAGATGCAGGGAAAAATCCCCTGAAGGGCAAAACACGCCCTGCTTGTCAAAAATTGGATGTTCTATCAGATGCAGTAACCAAGGTGAATGCCAGGTAGTGGTGGGTTTGTTCCATTAGGCGTGATTCTCTCCACCTGTATGCAGTGTTGTTTTTGACTGCCATTTTAATTTTAGTCTTGTTTTAGTCTTTTGAAAAAAACTTCTTAGTTTTAGTCAGTATTAGTTATTTCCATATTTAATGGTTTTAGTCCAGTTTTAGTCGACGAAAACTTTTAAAAAATGTTTAGTTTTAGTCTTAAAAAAGACAACATATTAGTCTTTACAAATTCATTTGAGTAATTTGTGTTAACATTTGTGAATTTGTGTAATTTGTGTTACTATAGAAATTCCCAAAACAAAAGCATTCTCACTTTGTGGCTTTATTTCTCAGAATTTGCTGAAGTGCAATGAACATACAAAATACACATGCCCGATATTATAAGCAATAAAGGGGAACACACATGTTCAGCTGAAATTTGTCAGCCTGGATGATGAAGATGCAACAGACATCATGCAGTCCTAAACTTAGTTAGTAGACTATTAAACTTATGCAAACGAGTGTTTACATGCACCAGGCTTTTATTCAGAACAGAAGCACTGGCATGCGCAATTTCTAACTCCCCCCACCAAAAAAAGTTTTACTTTCGTCATGAATGTAAACAAACAGCTTCCGAGCACAGTTTTTAATGGAGGAGACRTTACTCTCTGGTTAAGCTACAGGTGACGGACAGACTTTTTTTTTTTGTGAAGATACGCAGGCTGTGAGAGAATGGGAGGAAATGTTCTGGGCTGATCTGTGTGCATGTGTGTGTAACAGCGCTGCTGTCCCTCCCTCCACTCTGCATTCTAAATGATTGACAGACCACCGAATAACATTTTTTTGTTACAGCTTCGTCTCGTCTCGTCAACGAAAACTCACTCACGTTTCATCATGTCTTAATCATCAAAGAGCTATGTTTATTTTGTTACCGCCTCGTTATCGTCATGAAAAAAGGGGGCATCAACGAAAATATTTTGTCATCGTCATTGTTAACGAAAACAACACTGCCTGGATGGAGGGTAAACAAGCCATGACAGGAAGTAGCCTACAMTTGCCTTTGTAGAAAACATTTGATTAAATTTAAGGTGACAATAACTTAGTGATTTTTGATCCAGGTGTGTTAGTTATGTGGTTTTTGTGGTCCCATTTATCGAATGAGGATTATTGAACGAGTTATGTTTAGTAAGGTAAAATGTGACGCTCAGAGCAATATAGGTATATTGTACAAACAGAATTAGTTTTCCTCCATGGCATCAATACAGTACATTAGTTTAAACTAGGGATGTCCCGATAAGATACTCAGTTTCAGTATCGGTGGGAGATATGGCCATTTTTTGAAAATCAGGTAGAATCTGAGTTTTCGCGAGTTTTCAGCATCATCATGTTTTACAACTGCCGTTAAAAAATCAAGACACACACAAGAATGCAACCATGTACACAGTGTGGGAACATTTTTCAATGGAATCAATGATGCTGAAACTGCATCTTGTAAAATCTGCAAACTGGATGTTTCTCATGGTGGGAACAGCAGGGCTCGCTTTAATGATACCAACCTTGTCACTTGGAAAGAAATTAAAAAAAGCTATTGGATCGATATCTGATTGGTATCAGAAAGACTAATCATTAAAAAATTGGATTTTATCGGGAGCCAAAAATATCTGGATCAGGACATCCCTAGTTTAAACTATTTCAATCATTTGTTTTTCCTGAAACATGTATGAAACAAAATGGCAATTTGTCAAAAKATTTTTTTTACATTTTCTACAACAATTTAACAAATAATCATGAAAAACTTGAATTTTGTAATTACTGATAAATTTCTGAAACACTGAGTTTCCAAACGACCATATTACACAAAACAAACGTGACTTTTCATATAAAATAATAATTGAGTAATAATGTAATAGAATAATGTAAAACTATGTAAATATCTTCTCAAAACTATGCAATTTCCAGCCATTTGATGAGCATTTTACTAAATTCTTGGTAATAATAAAACAGCATAAAAACGGTATTAAATTACATAATATAATATTTGTTATAAAAATATATTTTGCCRTCCCCCATTTGAGGCACCCTCCAAGATTAACGGAGCCCATCGTGTTGGCCTTTAGAGGCCATGCCATGCACTAGCCCTACTAGTATTTGTGTCTTTTCTTGGTCAACTGGACTTGAGGTATTTTTTGTGTTAGCTTGGTAGTGAAAAGTTTAATCAACTGGCTCCATGTTCAAATTTCCTGTTGTTACGGTGACAATTTATAACAGATGTAGAAGAACCAGCTTTTATCAGTCCGGCGGCAGGCAATTCGGACATGCATAAAAACTGCTGCAAAAACCAATTGTATATAGAAGAAATGCAACAAAGAAATTCAAACTACAAAAAACATAATTTAATCAAAAGTCAAGTTAATAATCATATAACATTGTTGTAAATTATTGTCAGATGAATCCGTTATTGTCAGTCTGCTTAAAGACAATGAAAGTGATCACGGACAGGTGACTGATGACTTTGTTTGATGGTGTGAGGACTCTTTTCTCCTACTTAACATTGATAAGCCAAAAGATATGATTATTGGTTTTAGAAGAAAACCCCACAAGCATGAATTCACTTTAATTAAAGGTCAAACAGTTGAGAGAGTGCAGTCTTATAAATATCTTGGGATAGTTATAGACGATAAACTAAACTTTGAAATTAATTTTGACACAGTGTGCAAAAAGGCACATCAGCGTCTTTTCTGTAAAAGGAAACTCTGCCATTTAAATACTGACCGAACCATAATGACCATGTTTTACCATGTTTTTATTGAATGAGTTTTATCCTCTTCCCTGGTGTCATGGTTCGGTCAAGTTACATTGAGAAAAAAAATTACCTACATCAAATGGTTAAGTTATCATCTAAACTGACTGGAGAGACCCAACAATCAGTTGTATCTCTGTACATCAGCYTGGTACAGCGGAYAGCCTTTTCTGTTCTTAAARAGGATTTACATCCCCTTTACCAGGAGTTCCAGCTTCTTCCCTCAGGCYGGAGGTTTTTGGTCTCCAAATGTAGGACAAGGTGTTTTAAAAACAGCTTTGTTCCCACTGTTGTTACTGAAATTAACAAACTGAAGTGACAGACAGTTGTTGAATATTGTATTTGATCAAATGTTTGTTTTCAACTTGTTATATATATTAAGTCTATTTTTAGTTTTATTTCTCTTTTTTGCGTCCTGTTTTGATTTGAATTTGATATGTGGAACCTCAAGCACTATGTAAATGCTTCTTTTTGCTAATGTGTTTTCATTATTCATAATGTGTGTGTGTGTGTGTGTGTGCATGATATGTATGCTTTGTACCACTGCAATACAAATTTACCTTTTGGGTATTAATAACGTAAGCAAATCAAACCAAAGCACAATTTTAAAAAGAAGCCAAAAAAGTTGTCTAAAAATCAAAATTTTCAGTTTTCTAGTGATTTATTGACAGTTTACTGAGTTYTCCTATGAGTGTCTGTCTTTTGATGTGCTGTCCAGGGCATGTGTGTGAACTTTGGCACAGCAGTCACTGTTAGCACAGCTGTCCAATTCAAAGAGACACATGGGATGGGACACAGGTGTCACATCGACAGAAAACCACATCTATAATTACTGGACTGTGTTTACATCATTCAAAGTGGTTGTGGTGTTTGATAATGTGGCAATGTTAGTTTTTTGTGTTTGTGAATGTGTTTGCATGTCATTTTCTAGGAAAAAGAAAACAGTGATGGAGGGAAATTTACTCGGCCGTTATGTACTCACTTGCCAAAATACAAAGTGGAAAATCTGCCACATAATATGTATTTTTGGTTTTCATGTTTTTTGTCTTATTTTATGTCCTGTCACATCAAACCAAGGATTAATTTGGGTTTGATCAAAATAAACTAAGCACATTTTCAGATCCCTAGCTTTATAAGCAACACTCTGATAACTAGATCTTCCTGATGTCACGAGTGGCTCTAGATTTATGCCTTGGATTTTTTTAATCTGGAAAACCACTGGAATTTTTTATTATCTTACTTTTAGTGTATTCTAATGAGGCTGTCTTTAGGTAATTCAAAAGAGGAAACCTCAAACCAAGTAATCTTGCAAGCAAGGAAAAGTCTTTACTATCCCCCCCCCACCCCCCACCAACCCAAAAAAAAGGCAAAAGGCAGGATACACTATGTGAAGGACAAGGATAGAGAGTTAACCKATTATGACTCATTTTATTTACTCATCGTCAATTATTTTAAAATGCATGTATTTGAAATCTGGAWGAAAACCAAAGCAGCACTCATAACAATTCATTTAGAAACATGACAACATTCTAACTCCAGAAAAGAGAACCCATAGTCAAWAAGCTGGTCTGAATTTATTTCAAARATGCAGAGATTTTTGTTTTTGTGATGATTAATTGAATGCATTTCACTCCATCTATGGTTTAATTCATTATTGAGCTACAGTATAAGATTGACTTAACTGCCACCAAACCCACACATTGCTGTTTATAAGACTAACAAACATATGTTTGAAGAATGAGTGGAACCTGAACTCAACCAGAGAAATTGAACATATTAATAGTTTTAACATCAAATCATTTTGAGTGGAGAACAAAGAAAAAACATGAAAAAAATGTTTTGTTGTTGCTTTCTTCATTTAAGTAATGACCATCCAATCTTTGAGTTATTTTGTGATGATAAGTGCGCCAGTGTTTACCTTTTGTAGTTAGTGTAATGCCACAAACACAACATTAKTCATTGGTTTACGGGTGCTGAAAAAAAACTGTATGATGAACATTTTTCATAAATGTGAAAAGTAGGGGAGCAACGATACAGAAAATCCAAGATTCAATTTGGTTCAATACTTTAGTGTCAGGTTTGATATTTTTTTGATTAAAAAAAAAGAAATTTCCATGCCCTTTTTAACTTGTAATTTATAATAATTAATTATGAACATTTGTTTAACCTCAAAAGTACANTTATTTTCGAGTCATCGGAGAAAACTGATTACTGCCTCCCCTGAGGTTTGTAGGTGCTATCCTGATACTATGATCATTACTTATGGGGGTRTGAGCATACCCTCTCTGTCAAAGCCAGTAACACCACAGACTTATTTATTAGTGCTGCTCCCGACTCTAACTCCTTCTCCAGAGGGTAATTAGAAGCTAAGATTTGTCACAGAATGGTCCTCAGGGCAGAATGTGTCCACAGTGTTATCATTACTATAGATTATCATCCTTGCAGTTTTTATGAATATGTGTCTCCAGAGGCCTCTGATAAATCATAGGTCACAATAAAGAGAAGGACAGTCTGTTATACTTGGAAAATTGGAATGATCATGTAAAATAGTGTGTCATGATTAAGCTGTTTCACATTTTAGCTGTTTTATCRTGTTTTCAACTGATAAAAAGCTCAGTTTATAAAAGTCATGTTAAATACCATTTGGAGCAGTTCAAATGAAATCAAATGGAACCAGCACAATTTTTTAAGAAATGCATAGCATCTGTCACATTGCAAGTCAAAGTTTTAAATGAATTGTTCATGTGATAAGTTAGAGCTGGAATGTAAATGTCRGGGATCATTCTCAGCAACTAAAACACTTTCAGTTTTGTAAAACTGACTGAGCGTTAGCCATTTTTAAGTTTGCTAAGGTTGATGAGCTCTGACAGCTGTCATGATTCTTTTATTTTAAAATAAAATCCTTTTTTTTTTTTGACATTGTGTTTGAACGTATACCCTAATCAAATATTTTAATCACAGAAAAAGTAAAGGCAACACAAAATGAAATTCTAGCACTTTCTTCCATGGCAATTTGGTTCTCTAAGCTACCTTGAATCACTTTTAACACATCCATTAGACCTGGAGTGCTCCATTGCCTCTGGTACATTGACTCTGCTAGATTTGCTTTGGCAGGTACTTGGTGACCTCATCATGACCGCAGATGTTCAGGCGTTTCCCCTCTCTACCCGCAATTGGCCGTTATCTCTCTTCTCTCTTCTCAATGTGGAATGTTCTGATGCTCAATTCACCTCTCCTCACCAGCAGGTGTCACATCAAAATGAACTGCAGGGAAGTGAGTCTAGATATGGATAAAAATGCAATAGAGGTAGTGTGGTTGTGTGAGTTTGTGCCCAAAGGCTTGGGTACAGTGACTGAAGGCTTTGTGTGTGTAGAACCACACATGTAGGTATATTCATAATGAACCACACATGCAATGGTGACACGTGTGTAAACTGAAAAGGTTTTCATATTATACCTACTTTCAGACCCCGTGCTCCCCAGACCCTGCTGAGACAAATGGGAATTTAAATCAACCACTTCAAAAAGCTGATTTTTCTATCTAGCTGCCTGTTCTCTCTCTCTCTCTCTCTCTCTCTCTCTTGCTATAGCTAACAAGGCAATTGACAAGGTGATAGGAGCACCATTTTCATTCTGGCATTTCCTAATGTTAAACACCGGCGTAATCAGCAAGCTGCCTGCTTTCCTGCCTGTGTCCTTCGCTCCCTCCCTCCCCTCCACGCCGCCACTCGCCTGATCTCTCCTTCTATGCTCACGTTCATTTAGCACACCCATATTGGATTTCCCAAAGCCCATGGCCAACAAAGTGGCTCGTGCCACTCGCATCTGGACAGTTTTTTGTTACAGACAAAGCCCAGTTTGATTTGTATTTGCCTGGACACCTGCCTGTGCAAGAGAGCCGTGAAAGCTATCCTGCTTGTCCGTGCCAGGACGTGACCCTGTCATTGTATTACATGGACAAGGTTCAATTTGTCTCAGGGGACTGACATAGCATATGAACACATTTTGTTGCTTTGGATTATCAGATGCAATTAGGATGAAAGTCAAGGAGAAAGAGAAACTTAATCAAGACACAGGTGTACACATACAGTATAGAAGCGTAATGCTCCACCTGGGGGACCCMAAGGTATTCCCAGCCTGGAGCAGATACACAAACTTTCCAGTATATTCTAGGTCTGCCTCAAGGCCTCTTCCCAGAAGGACATGCCTGAAGCACCTTTAATGGGTATCCARGGGGCATCCTAATCAGAGGCCAACMATCTTTTGAAACAAGCCCATTTTGATTATTTGTATCCAGTAACTTGTTTTTTTTAGGTCATGATCCATTTATTATGACAACAGATGAGGGTTGTAACTTTGACAGACCAGTAAACCAAGAGCTTTGCCTTTCAACTCCACTCTTTCTTCACCTCAACAGATGGAGCAACATCATCATTATTGAGAATGAGGCCTCACTTTTGATCCATCTCTCACTTTATACAAGTATATATTTATACTTTATATCACTTGCAAACAAGACACCTGGGGCCTCATGTATCAACGGTGCATACGCACAAAAACCTTGCGTACATCATTTTMCACGCAAAACTCTGGATGTATCAAAACTCAACTGAATGTAGAAAAGTGCGCAGCCCCATGCCAACTCCAGGGCTGGCGTATGCACGTTTCTGTGGTTTTGGTTCCATTGGCGACACTTAGAGGTGATTCTGAGAAACTGTTCATGATGTGAAAATGATTATTGTTCACAGCAGACACACATGGTTAACAATTGTTACATCCACATGGACACAGTTAAATAAAGGACACGCAAAGTTGTGCCAAAAAATACATTTAACAGGAACAGAATCAKYCTTACTGGAGGATAAAATAAACACCAGAACATTTATTTCTAAACAGATAGAAATTTCTGATGACGAGTGGCTCATCAGCCGTTTTGAGGAAAAATCTTTTAGCAACGAGTAGCCGTGTGCGCCACACGTGCACGTGCAGCAGCAACGATTGAACTGAGGTTCCACAGGAGCATTTCAGAGGGACCTGGCAGACCCATCGGGACTGTGCCAGTCCAGTCCACCCAAAGCAGAGTCATGACCAATGGAATTGTCTCATCCATCTGGTTCTAAAGGCTGAGTTATGGTCGTGCTTTGGAGCGCGCGCACCCTCGCCGGCAGTGGAGGTGTTTCATACTTGGCRTTTAGTTGTTGTAGATTTCTCCAAAATGACACGTGGAAGTACACTTTACAACTTGTGAAAATGTTGTAAGTAGGAGAGCAAAAGCTTGACAGACAAACAGACTGCGCACAAAGGCTGCGGTGCGTGCGGCCTTTGTGGACACTCTCCAACATCACGTTACGTCATGTGAACTCTACTGAGATGCAGAGACTCGTTTCTTCATGTCAGCTATGAAATAAACAAAGTTCTATGTTCTACCAAACATTTAAGTTCCTCTGTGTTTACAGAAATTATGGTAATAAACTTGTGCGCAAAGTTAATATTTTCAGACTCAGAATGGATGGATGAGCCGGTTGCGCAACACAGCAGTGTGCACACACACGACACACAATTGCTCGTTCTTTGCGTGATAAACATATTTTATTCCTATTTTTACTTAGGATTTTTTTTATCACTCACATTATATTAAATTCATTATTTTTATGACATTAGAAATCATTTCTGATCGCGCAGGGATCACTCAAATGTGTCATTCACACATGCAGGAAGTAATTTGCATCTGTTTAACATATTAATGAAGGCGTGTCAGGGGAGGTGTCTTACCAGCGCTCAGTTCCACGTTAATTGTGATGTACAAAAGAAATGTGTGTGGATTCAGGCGTACGCACAGTTTGATACATCTGGATTTTTTTGTGCGTACGCCATTTTCTGGATTTGACCGTACGCCACGTTTCAGTAAGAAATCCACGCAAGTCTTAGTACATAAGGCCCCTGGATACTTGAACTCCTCCACCTGATGCAAAGACTGCWGATCTGGAGGGGGCATTCCACCTGTTTCTGTTTAAAAACCATGGCCTCAGAATTAGAGGAGCTGACTTGCTTCCAAATTGCTTCACACTCCCCTATGAACCTCCCCAGTGCACGCTGAAGGTCCACTTAAGGTTCTGGYATCAAGTATACATATGGACCAAAACGCCATTCTATACTCAAACATTTTCATATGGAAAGCCCATTTATCTTCCTCACTCACTGCATTAGACAAGGTGAACAAGCTTTAAGACAACATCATTGTCAGATTGTGCAGAAACATAACTTGTTTTCTTTTGAGAATTTCAGAGTTTTTTCAAATATGGAAAAAGKATATAAAAYTTTAAACGGTTTAGCGCCAATCTGTTTACAAAAAAATTGTTTATTATCGTTCAGCTGTTTCTTTGCGCTTAACTAGAACATTTAGGCAGAACTGTGAAGTTCCTGCTCGATGCTCAGCCTTTGGACAAGCAGCTTTTTCAGTTAAATCCATCGCTCAGTGGAATGCTCCTCCAGATCATGTAAAATCCTGTAGTTCTTTTATTAGTTTCAAAAAAAATCTTAAAAAAATATCTTAAATCTACCCAATGTTGCAATCATTGAATTGCACTGGATAATCRATTTTAGAGTTACTTCTGGTTGTGTGGGTTGGACGGTGGGTGGAGGTGGGCATGATTTTATGTTTGGATAATGGCGTGGGATGCTTTATATATTTTTTATGTATTTTTTTTAATTGCAAAATGTTTCATATAGTATTATTTTTATATTTCTGTGTTTTTTTCCTCTCATTTCTATTTTTCTGTTGGATATTGTTGTGTTTTTACTGTTTGATGGGACTACAGATGTAAATTAACCTCAGGCTAAATCTGGTGGAATGCATCAAATTATGTTTTAGTTGCACACTGTCCCGAACAAATAAAATCATTCTTTCATTCAACAACTGTGATTTACATTTAAACAGATTATGACAACATTCCAGTCCAAGACGACATGCAAACTCTACCCAGAAAGGTCCCCAGGCCGGTATTCGATCCGACAACCTCCTTGGTGGGAGACAACAGCTCTTTCAACTGAGCCACTGTGCTGCCATAATGCAACACATTTATTCCAAATAAAAACATATTTCCTTTTTTTTGCCAATATGAATTACATGGGATCATGCATTGTTGCATCAGCCATTCAGTTGAGATTATTCAAATATTAATATTTCAATAGATGCCAATATTGAAACAAATAAGAAAATTTGTTCAGGTTTGCCCCAAAATCTTTTACTAATATATATTTTTTTCCTACCACTTGTTTATCCTATCTAATAACTGGGATACAGAATGTGGATGAATTTGTAATTTCAACYTGCATTTTTTCCCTCACGGCCGGGCAGACTGACAAATGCTACGACATTTGATGCCTGCAAAATATAAGCCATTTTGAAACTCCATATGTTCTAAAAAAAAAAAGCTCTCTCCTGATAGTTTGTAGATTAGATGGGGGGTGCATGTCATTAATGAGTGAGATTACACCAAGCTGTTGCTAACCGGATTAAGTGTTAATACAGCTTAATTTTCCTGTGGCACATTCAGCTCTACTGCTTTGTTCTCCTCATTTCCTCCTTCTCGTTTCTTTTGGTTTCTCACTGTTCACCAAGTGTGTTTTCCAGTGTCGTTTATGCGGTAGGCTCTTTGACTTTTAGAGGTTTTTCATTTCAGATATCTAAGTTCTGGGAATGACGTGGGTCAAAGAAACATGCCTGAGGACACACATAAACTTCTGAACAATGTGTTAACACACTGTTATTAATTCATCATAAAACATATGCTAATAGAACGGCTGGAGGTGAAGAATGGGTGTTTCAACACCTTGCAGAGTTTAAAGAACCCTGCTTCAACAACTTAATTACTTCAAGCAAGGATATTATATTGAATTTTACTAAATAACCATGTTAAAATAGAGACAATTAAGGAAGGAGAAAGAGTGCAGAAGAACAAAGAAGACTGTTTCTAGATCATTTTGTAGTTGGGCTGGGAAAAAAAGAGAACAAACATAAAAGGCAGGAGTAACAAAGACAGAATGACAGTGACTGTGAAGACAGTTTGAGGGGGAAAGCACTGACWGTTAGCAATTGGAAGCTGTACCAAAGTTTGAATCAATGCCATTTTTTTCTCTTTCTCATTCCCGCTATAACTGACTTCTCTCCCTTCACCAGCCACCAGCCTATCGCCTATGTGTGTGTGTGTGTGTGTGTGTGTGTGTGTGTGTGTGTGTGTGTGTGTGTGTGTGTGTGTGTGTGTGTG
>NW_013952497.1:1091101-1099375 GCF_001266775.1 Austrofundulus limnaeus
GTGTGTGTGTGTGTGTGTGTGTGTGTGTGTGTGTGTGTGTGTGTGTGTATGTATGTATGTATACAGTACTGTATATGTCCTCTCTAGATTGGCTCTCTAATTTTTGCCCCTCCACTGCACTCCCCACTGCAATGAGGGGGATTATAGTATTGCTTTGGGGAAACAATAGGACTAACATGGAGCTTAAGTGGCCAGAACCAAACCAAATCAAACACTGCACTGAAGGGATGCTGCAGTAATCCCCTCATTTAACTTTTTTGTTCTGGTCTTTTTGTCCATTTCTTTCTCTCACCTTTTCTTTGTTGTTATATTTATTTTAAATGATCTCTTCTTCTTGTATGTCTATAATCAAGGCATTTTTTTAAGTTGAGTCCATCAGCAGGGCTTTTCTAATAATAGAAATGCTTAATTGGCCTTGAAACATGTCTAAGTGGGTTTTTTGGTTGATAGATAATGAAGGTGAGATAAATGCAAGCTCAGTGCAAAATGCTCAGTATGGTGGCTGAAAAAAACTAGCTTAAGTGTGTCTTTAATGAGAATGGGTCACTGTAGCCTAAATCAGTAGACAAGCTAATTAAACAAGACAATTACATTTGTATTAGAGATACATCAAAAGACACCAACCAAAAATTGATCATGAATAAATAGAGAGGCAGAAAGACAGAGTAAAATTGTAAAAAAAAAGTTTATAGTGAAAAACTATAGAAAGTGAAGCCAATCAGTAATTCACGTTGTATATCAACGAATGACAAACTGACACTATGAATCACAGTTTGATAAAAAAAAACAGTATCAGCTGTTAACAATTTAGCTCTGCTTTAATTTATTGAATGGGATTTCATTCAATCTGTGACATTTTAGCACAATGTCAAACACTGTTTTAAAAAAATATATCAGAAGAAAAAAAATAATACAATCATATGTAATAATATGGTGCACCACCATTTTTTACTCAGTTTTTGAATTGTAAGAAGGTTGAGCAATTAGATCAAGACATTTTATCAAAGTAACCAAAAGACGGAAAAACACAAAGTCAAGCAAAAGAAAAGATTGAAATCAGTCCAGGTGATTGTGTGAAGCCTAAATGTTCTCAGGAGTGTGAAATAGGTCTCACTGCTTTTCCTTGTTCACAGTATTTTCTTTGTCGCTGTAATCTTCTGTCTCTTCCCAGGTAAGAAATGTCATACAGAGAAGATGCTGAAGCTGCTCTGCATGTACTATGATAACAAGGTATCAAGATTCCCTGAGGGTAGGTAGATTTGCACAACTGGAGATTTGGCCACTCACATAACATCATCTGATAAGAAGAAAAAAGTGATGGTGAAAAAGTGGGGAATATTGAGAGGGAAGGCCACACAGGCACTCTCTCTCTCTCTCTCTCTCTCTCTCTCTCTCTCTCTCTCTCTCCCCATCTCCCTCTCTCTCTAAAAGCCCAAAATAACAATTGTGTGTAAGGGTGTGATGGTAGAGTTCAAGAGATTATTTCAAAATAAGATGCAGTAAGTTAGAGCTAATCACACTGACTTTGAGGACTTTAATTAGCTTGTTAGAATATCCGATGAAACCAGTTGAAGCCACTAAACTCAGAAGAATTTTCTGTTGCCTTTTTTTTTCCTACTGCTTCTGCTGGAGACATGACTGGTGTTTGTTCTGAATTTGATGAGAGATGAAGTACTGAATCCTCCCTGCTGCTCTGTAGCGACTCTTTTTGTCCACAGATATATACTAACACATACCGTAAGTATGTCGATAGATGAACAGAGCTTTTTGTAATTTGCCCTTATAAAAATGTATTCAAAAGTCTTTGTCAAACACATGAAAACAAGTTTTCATAACAGGTAATCATGCAGACAATCCCTTTGAAAAAGACAAACATTTCAAGATTGTGTTGTACATGGTTACCTAATTCAGACCGAGAGGATAACAAGTAAAGTTAAAACATATGTGTCAACACTGATAGCAGTTGCCGAGTCATTAAAATCAGAAAATGCAAAATGCATACACTTCTATACATTTAGTTTTAGTCAAAGCTTTAGCTTTAGAAACCTGATCAAATCGTAKAATTGGGCTTTGCAAAGAAACTTTTTCTCAAGGCTTTTTGGGAAAAGAGACTGTTAAGTACTGTATATAAAAATGTGTGGGAGATGACAACAAAACAAATCATTGATATTAAGGCAAAAGCTAGAGTTAGGTGGTTTTGGTGGAAGGCCAAATTTATAGTAATGGCAAACAAACAAATAATAAATACTAGCTGATCATAAAACAGCAGTTAGACTGAAGGTAGCTCAGAGATGCATTGTCATGATGTTAATCAAAGTGAAACAGCTGTGTTATTTTGATGAAACATTGGCATCAAGCTTTCAAAGATTTCCAGAGGATTATGCAAAACCTGAAGCAGCACCAAATATATGTAATTCACTTCTGTTGTTTCGCAACCAAGGGACAGGTCTTACCCAGCATTGCCCCGGAACACAGATATGAATAAATATTAGTACCTAAACATCCTCCAAGAGCAACTTCTCTCAACCATCCAGGAACAGTTCAGTGATGAACAATGTCTTTTCCAGCATGATGGCACACAGGGCCAAAAGGCAGAAGAAATAATTAAGTGGCTCGGGGAACAAAACATTATAATTTTGGGTCCATGGCCAGAAAACTACCCAGACCTTAATCCCATTGAGAACTTGTGGTCCGTCCTCAAGTGGGATGTAGTCCAAGCTTTAATTATACAAGAATCAGCCACGATTATTCAGGATTTGGCTCAGAATTTGATTGACAGCAAGCAAGGGCAGACTGAGGAATTGAAAAAAACAAGGGCCAAGACTGAAAATATTGACTTTTTGCATAAAATCAATGTAATTGCAAATTAAGCTGTTAAAACTTATTAAATGTCTGTACAAATATTTCAGTTAACCATAGAAATACCTGACAAAAAATATCTAAAAATGTTTTGAGATTGAACTTTGTTAAAACCAGTACTTATTCTGAAAATATATGGCCTTGATTGTAGTAACTTGCCACACTTGGAACCTGTTTGGTGACCCCATGTGTTACACCATTTGACAAGTGACTGCATGTTGCATTGCAATGTGCACAGAGTAAATGACAACACTAATGGTTTGTATATTATGTTTTTTGTAAAGACAAAAATATTGTATAGCCTGTCTCATTTTTGTAAAAATATATGGCAATGTATTATACCCATAGATCTCTTAAGCTTGGCAAAAGTATTTCTACTTAGTGAGTCATAGAGGAAAGGGGGACCCATGCCTTGATGATGACTACAATGATAACACTTACGTTTGTGTAAGTAAATGCAAGAGAAAGACTGAGAAAGCGAAATAAATAGAGAAGAGCATTGGTATCAGGATTGTGAAACAGAATAGTTCCCTTTATTTTGTATGTGACCCGATAAAATAAAATAAAATAAAATAAAATAAAATAAAATAAAATGTCCACCCCTTGTTTCTTGCACAAAAGTTTAGATCTGCCACTGAGCTGTAGTTTCTAGTATGTTTCTCCTGCCCCTGCGGTACCTTTCATTTGATCCAGTTAGGAAAATGTGTTTTTATCAACACATGCCAGCATATTGACTATCTGTATGTAGATTCTCACGTTTTCACTTGCCATGTTTTGTGACAATGCCAGCCTTTCCCCTTGAGCTGATTCCAGGTGTACTCCACCACCAGTTCTAGGCTTTTCAGTACTTTTCCTCTATAATTAGGATCATTTGGCAACTTAACAACCTTGATTGAGTTGGAGAGCACTTACCTAAAAGATGTGAGAAATGTGTAAGCACATATTTGCACAGAAAACCACTGACAGTGTACGCACCCTAATCTGTCTGTTTTGAATTAGATCCCACATATTGTTTTGATATGCTCCAGAACACCTGAACACAAATAAAACACACAAGGGTGGAGTGAGGAAAGAGTGGCATAACCAACAGCAGATCAGCAGCAACCATGTCTCTCTCAACAGCTGCACACAAAGCAGCAATATGCTGGAGGGGAAGGTCAGTACGGCTCTTTCCTTCCACTGAATAATATTGACAGGAAAATGTCAAACGTGCCATTCAATCATCTTGCTAGCAATCATTTAGTAATCATTCCTCTTCAATGCCTAGCAGAGGCAGAAGGGAAAGAGGAGGAAGAGCAACAAAGGGAGAGGAATGGGGAGAGACTGTATGTCACTAAAGCAATAAATGGAGAGATAGTGAGAAGAAAAGAGGACAAAAAGGGTGTGAGCAACAGTTTGCCACTGGTAGCTGAAGCGTGTATGTCTTTGACAGCAGACAATAGGCCCAGATGGTAACTCTTAGTTTGTTAACTTTGATGGATAATTCCCATTCAGTGTCAAGACTGAGGAAAATACTATATCACCTACAGGAAATTTTTGGCTACCGTTTACAGCATATTTGTGGTGTGAATGTTAAGGAAATGCAATTTTCTGTTTATCATATTAAATATTGCAATGGTCACACAGGTTTCTTGGAAATGAGATCAGGTATAAAAGAGTCAGGTGAATGGTTGACCTTCTGTTTAACTTCAGGGTTCCCATGGGTCCTTGAAATCCTTGAAAGTTTGTGAATTTGGAAAAACTATTTAAAGGACCTGGAAAGTTTGTGAAAACAGCCAAAAATGACACTTGTCCTTGAAAGTCCATGAATGTTTTTTGGGGATTGAAATTCTCTATTCGCACGACTGATTTTCATCATCTTTTAAGAAAAAAGAATTTATAAAATTTAATTTAAAAAACGTACGTTTGTTGCGGTGGATAACTCAAGATTACGGTAAACTGACGTCATTGTTTCTGACTCATCAACTTCTATGTTGTTCGGTTTTTCATTGAATTTACATGATATTAAATCTGTTTATTGGTAACATTCTGTGATAGCACTATGTAACTGCTGTTGCGCGTGGTTCTTTAATTTGAGGAAATTGGTACTGGAAAGTCCTTGAAAGGTCCTTGAATTTGATGTTGGCCAAGGTGTGGGAACCCTGTTACTTGTGTTTTGTAGGCTTTCTAAACAAATATTACTCAAATATTACTATATTTTTGAACTTTAAACATTTTATAGGCTTGAACAACAAACATACTTAAAGGGGAAATATTATGTGTTTCTCAGTCACATATTTAAATTTTAATAAAGTATCAAACATGCATGAATGAGTCAAAGCAAGACTCTGGGTATGTTTTTGRTGAGAGGATAACATTATAACATGATGTAAACCTCAGAAAAGTTGATTTTACATGCGTTTGCCCCTTTAAGTAGTTAATGAGTTACACAAATTAACTAAATGACTTTGATTCTTTGAATTTGGACTACTTCCATCCCCATGGCAAATACTGTCTGGACATGTTATTCTCCTTTTTTTTCTCCATTCAAGCAGTTAAAAAGATCAAGGTGATATGAGAGGTTGAAGTCAACTTACTGCTGCTACAACTCTGAGCTGCCAAACAAGATAGTGACGTACATGTAATTGTAATTGCCAATGCAAATAAAGGTAATCCAGCATCATGGTTTGAGAGTGTGATGTAGAGATGGCAGAATGACAGTTTGACCATTTAACCTCAAGATTCTCGCATGTAGCAAATGTCTGATGTGCGTTTTATAGATGAAGCATGTGGAAGCTGTTAAATTGTGCACTGTCCCTCCTGTAGTTCCACAAATTCAACTTCTATTTTGAAACACATTCACTCATTCAAGAATGGGCCACAAAATGAGGGGCTCATTTTGTGGTCAACTCAAAAATACTGTTTTCTGAAAGAGGCTATAGTCAACACCACTAACAACCATTTAGTATTGCTTATGCTCGGTGGCAATATTTCACTTTTTGTAGTTACAGTATTTATCAAAAAAGGCTATATGGTTTCATCAGTTGTTGTTTTAAATAAAAGTGGGCATGCAATTTTCCTAGGTGTGACACAGGAGCTTACATGTATGATAAGGTCACAGAATGCTGTATATGGTTACATCACATTATAGCAGGTAAACAAAAATGGAATTGTGTACATATTTTATTTGAACCAAAATRCATAAAGGTGAAACTTCATAAATTTAATCCAAGAGCTTTTCACAACACAGAGGCTCATTTTCTCAACTTTTATCAGCCCAGCGCTATTTTAAGAAATAATAGGTATTGTTAAGGCAATTTAACATAATCATTCAAATATAAAAAAACCCCTCCAGATCTCGAGGGATGAACCAGTGTTGTGTCAACACACAACAGACATTTTAACCAAAGAACAAATTTGATATTTTAATATCAAGTTTGAAAACAGCACCAGGACACCATGAATATCACATACAATTGATGTATTGCAAAGGTTTAGGCTGGAAGTCATGAGAGAATACACAAATTGAATTATAACTGTATTTTTCCAGTTATCTGGTATCAGAAAGTCATATTTAATTGAATTGCATTGCATTGCATATCAGTTCCGGTATCAACATAAATTACATACTCAAATATCCCCCATGTTATAGAGACACAGATGTGCAAAGACTTCTGATAAACTGAGGAGGAAATAAGAGATAACCTGTTGCCAAGGGACAATGACTGTGATACATCACATGGTAGATGACAGCATCTGCAAATACATAAGTATAAACACAAGTTATATGCTACTTCTGCAAAAAAAATCATGTTTATTTGCCTGAAAGAATTGTTTCTTTTTTCATTTTAGAACATGCAGTGTCATCTTGACAATGCAGTTGTTTTGCTGTAAAACTTCCCTTGTCCCCATCAAGTTGGCATTTTTTTAAATAACCCACAGTGAAAAATAACCTTTTGATTACTTGTTTATTGGGATTCTATACAAAAAGAAATCTGTTCAAGGAAGCAAACACAACTGGAGATATCTTAGAAACTTTGCCTAACACATTTTTTTTGAAACACATTGTAAACTGTACTGTAATAGGCTAGATAGAAAAGCATATCTTCAAAATCATTCAATTAGACTTTGTGGCCAGATGTGCAGACCCCAAAACATGATGCAGATGTGCAAATCAAATATGAGCTCTATCAAACACATGCATATGAGATAAGTTTTCAACAAGAATGGGCAGTATTTTTGCAAAATACTGAGGAAGGGAACATGATTCAGGTTTTTGTAGTTAGAAGAATAAATGAAAAATGGGCTTACTCACCTTACCCTGAATTAAGGTACCAAATTTTCATGCGTCTATCTGTTTTGTTCTGTTTCTTTTACCACTTTTCCTGTAGGGTACATCCTGAACAAGATATCTATCTATAGAGTCAACACATAGTCAGACAAGACAAATACAGCACACTCACACATCAGTTCAATTCAGAATAACCAAATAACCTACAGTACCATGCATGTTTGTGGACTGTGGAAGAAAACCAGATAATCTGTAGGAAGAGTGACACAGCTGGTTTTTGAACTCACCACCTTCATCTACAAATTTGTTCTTTAATGACCATGTGATGAACCGCTGACCGAAGTAGACTTTGAAGAGAGTTCATTTGAGGGTTTCAGCACATACGCAGTGATGTTGCTCCATTTTTTGTGTCAACATACTTGCTCAAGAGAGTGTGTTGAGCCCAGTTTCAGTGTCTTCACAATGCCACGACTGTCACATGAATGTGTGATGCAGACTTGTGTCACTGTACTCTCTAGGTCATTTATTGTAAAGTTACATGTAAGAGTGTTGAGCAATTAAATTGTCAAGAAAGGTCAGAAAAGCAAACTCTGTTTAAATTTATCATCAGTTGGCAGATTAATCAGTGTACTAATTAAGTGGTTAGAATGTCATATAAGCAATTAATTTTCTGAAGTTACTCAACCCTTTCATGTTCACACTACAAAATGACCCCATACCCTGAAAACTCTTTAATCTCAGCCTTCAACTTTTACTAATTTAGCAAATAACCTATTAAGAATACTGTTCTCTTGTATAAATGCCCACAACGTTTTCTGCAATCCACTCTTCCTGAGGGGCCTTTTCACCTTACCCTGACTTCAGATACATTTAATGAATGACTATTTTCTTTAAGTGACTACACATCTAACTCTGCTCAAACACATCATTTTCAACTCCACATCAGCCACATTTCACTGTTACAGCTGTTTTCTAATGTTTGAATGAAATATCTTTTGATGCTGTTCATTGATTTTATATCAATTTATCTTTAAAAACAAATTATTTCACTCTCTGTTTTTTATCTTAATTCATACATCATTACCTCTTTATTTTGACTGTTGTCTTAAGCTTTATGCAAGTATATGAGCCATATATATATATAT
>NW_013952497.1:1099447-1103021 GCF_001266775.1 Austrofundulus limnaeus
ACAATGTTTTTTATTTTATTAGTATTAATAAAAATGAACACTCTTATATGTTCTTTTTTAATGTTTTTTTTATTACTTAGACATTTTGGTGAAGAAAAATCTAGCAGCAAATCAGCATAGTTAACATATCAACATATTATGGGCTTTTGTCCTTTTTGGTATGGATAAGGTAAGAGGAAAGCAACTTTATTTTTTTTATTTATTTATTTCCAAATAAGCCACACAGTTCATTTATACAATACATGACAAAACTTTTCTGCATGAAGACATTTGACAATGTGAATATCTTCTAGCATGAAATATTAATCATGATATACTGAAATTACTGGGATTTTCAAACACTCAGGTATCTGTGGGTTATTATCCTTCAAAACTGAAAGGAAAATGTTGAGCGACTTGATCATTAATAAAAAGCTAAAAAACTTCAAAAGTGATTTCATTATGTTACGCTAAATCAAGAACTGACACTCCCCTTTTACCTTGCTCTCAATAATTTAGTGGGTCATTATTTTAAATATAGTTTCCAAAGTTTTACACTCCATGTATTCTCTTTAACCTTGCAATCCTTGAGCAAATGTTACAAATACAATTAATATTTGGAAGTATTAACCTAAAATTAATGAAAAAAAATTGTCTAAATAACGAGTACATCCAACCAGCTGGCTGACAAGAATGCTGATGGAAATTATGCAAGGAAAAAGCCTGAGGTTGTTCATTAACTAAAACTTTTTCCACCATGTTTATAGATGATTTGCAGTATCCCTGTCATATCCCTTGATTGGTTTATGCCATCTTGTTTATTATCATGCAGTTCAATTTCTGAAAAATCCTGAAAGTGAGGTAATTTTTCACACACACAGACATAAAAAAAATCATATACTGTATACTCATACTGTCAAAATGACCTGTACATGTGTGATACACAAGTCTTCCATCCACTCACATCCAGCCATATGCAGACACATCTTATGGTGTTTCCAGACATCAAGATGAGTTACTTCAAAGACCTTAGTTCACAACACTTCTTCCTCTGATACTTAAAACAACTCCACAGAGCATTGAGCTGTTGACTGCACACACTCACATGCACACACTCAATCACGTACACATTCTTGCACTTCAGCAAAAATACGCTGATTGGTCCCAGTGCAGTGGCATTGAGAGGAAAAGCTAAAAAAAAATTTAAAAAAAATATAGGAAGGACAGCAATAGGGGGAAATGTTTTCTCGCCCCTTTTGAGAACAGATTTAATGGCACATTTACCATTACTTTATCTCCTTATCTTGGACATCTTGTCATGCTTGCATTGCTTACACACATAAAGGCCCTTTTTATTAGGGCAGGCAACCTTCTAACAAACTTTATAGCACCCTTTCTGCATTCTGTCACATCAAACACTCCTACTGTTAGCTATAAAAATGCCATCACACTTGTTTGTTTCTCAAAGTCAGCAATTTATGACAATGTAAAGTCAAAAACCTTTGGAGACCCAACTGTTATCAAAAGGTCACAGTATAATCTGTGGAAATGCTAAAGGGGAAGGATTGTGGAAATTAGCACAGTGATTGATTCCAGATTGTTTGAAAAGCAAACGTACAACCCCTGGCAAAAAAATTATGGAATCACCAGTCTTGGATGTGCACTCATTCAGATATTTCATTCTGTAAAACAAACTCAGATCAAAACATGATACAATAATAAGGTCATTCCAAAGTGCAACTTGTTGGCTTTCAGGAACACTCAAAKAAAAGAAGAGAAAACATTGTGGAAGTCAGTGAATGTTACTTTTATTGACCAAGCACAGGGGAAAAAAAATGAAATATCTCAATTCTGAGGAAGAAGTATGGAATTATGAAAAACAGATAAACAAAAGACCATTCAAATACATCACTAGTATTTAGCTGCACCACCTTTGGCTTTTATAATAGCTTTGTCTCTGAGGTATGGACTTGATGAGTGACAAACAGTATTCTTCATCAATTTGGTGCCAACTCTCTTTGATAGCAGTTGCCAGATCAGCTTTGCAGGTCGGAACCTTCTTGTGGAGCATTTATTTCAATTTCCACCACAGGTTTTCAATTGGGTTGGGATCTGGACTATTTGCAGGCCATGACATCGACTGAATGTGTCTTTCTCCAAGGAATTCCTTCACTGTTTTTGCCCTATGGCACGATGCATTGTCATCTTGTAAAATGATTTCATCACCTCCAAACATCTGTTCTATTGAAAGGATGAGAAAACTGTCCAAAATGTCAATGTAAACTTGCGCATAGATAGAAGAATTAACCACAGTCATCTCCCCAGTGCCTTTGTCTGACATGCAGCCACATATCATCAAGGACTGTGGAAATTTGGTTGTTTTCTTCAGGCAGTCCTCTTCATAAATCTCACTGGAACGGCACCAAACAAAAGTTCCAGCATCATCACCTTGTCCAATGCAGATTCTTGACTCATCACTGAAGAGAACTTTCATCCAGCCATCCACAGTCCATGATTGCCTCTCCTTAGCCCATTGCAGTCTTGTTCTTTTTTGTTTAGGTGTCRATGATGGTTTTCTTTTAVCTTTCCTGTACTGAAATCCCATTTCCTTTAGGCGATTTCTTACGGTTTGATCACATACATTGGCTCCAGCTTCCTCCCAATTATGCTTCATCTGTTTAGTTGTACTTTTTTCAGTTTTCAAGACAAGTGGCCTTAAGTTGTTTGTCTTGACGCTTTGATGTCTTTCTTGATCTACCAGTACGCTTGGCTTTAACAACCATTCCATGCTGTTTGTATTTGGTCCATATCTTGGATACAGCTGACTGAAAAGCCCACATCTTTAGCAACTATGTGTGAAGAGTTACCTTCTTCAAGAAGTTCTACAATCTCTTTTGTTTCAAGAGACATTTCTCTTGTTGGATCCATGGTTCTTGCCACTCCACTTCGTCCAGCAGTCCTCCAAGGTGTCATGACTGCAAGTGTTTAACTGCAAACTAACGAGCAGATCTAATCTAAGGCAGGTGTCCATTCAGGGAAAGGAAATTGACTGGGTGTGTCCTTATTTTCTACCTCCAATTTGAGTGATTCCATACAATTTTCCTCAGAATTGAGTGATTCCATATTTTGTTCCCTGTGCATGGTCAATAAAAGTAACATTCACTAACTTCCAGAATGTTTTCTCTTCATTTATGTGAGTGTTCCTGAAAGCCAACAAGTTGCGCTTTGGAATGACCTTATTTATTATTGTATCATGTTTTTGATCTGAGTTTGTTTTACAGAAGGAACTGTCTGAATGAGTGCTCATCAAAGACTGGTGATTCCATATTTTTTGCCAGGGGTTGCAGCACATTCAGTGACACCGAAAAGCTCACCAAATGACAAAAGTAAGAAGGGGGTCTTGTGTTTTTTTTTTCCTATTAAGCCAATTTTAAGTGAAACCTTAGCATTTCTGCTACAGTTGAGCTGCACATATTTTTCCACTGAAACTGATTTTTTCAACCCAAGTTTTAGAGTATAGGTTTTTGAAAATCTCCCAAAGAGATGTGAAATCCCACATGCGCACTAAAAATGGCTGTTTTATATATATTTTTAT
>NW_013952497.1:1103761-1107076 GCF_001266775.1 Austrofundulus limnaeus
AACATGATGTGTATTCTGGCATCCAAACAGTTCAACGTTGGTCTCATCTGACCAGACTGTATTCTCCCAGTACCTGTCCAGGGTGTACCCCGCCCCTCGCACTGTGACTGCTGGATATGGGCACCAGTGACCCACGCGACCCTGAAAAGGAATAAGCGTGTACAGAAAATGGATGGATGGATGGATAGTTTTGATATAAATCTTACGTGCTGTTTGTGATACAGTATGTGGCTATTAAATATTTTATATTTTGTGAGCTTTTGTCTTTTTTCCTTTTTTTCTTAAAGGATGAGAGCTTATGTTGTGTGAGCTTATTTCAAGGACTGGTACAGGGTTGCTGATTTGCAAACAATCAACTGTGGTAAAACACTGACATTTACAGAGATCCAAGAACAAAAATCAATAAGTTGTTAATTTATATATAAAAAGGCACACCATAAAATCTAGTTGCACTGTAAATTAGTAGTAGTCTCTGCCACTGTCACAAAATGAATGCAGAATTTATAAGTTCAACAAAGACATTATAAACACAATTTGCAATGAAGGTGACTTTGACTCCAGATGGTTAATGTGTAAGTGTATCATGCCCCATTGTGCTCTGTCTGTTACATTCTCATTTATCTTACTCTATTTTTGCTGTTTTTATCCCCCCCCCAAGTCCTTTTATCTTTATCCAGCATAATCTATGCCCCATGACTTTAAGCTTATTGATTATATGTGAATCTTTTTTCAGCTACCCAGGGTTTCAAGTGTACATTCCAGTTAACATGCTTCCTGATATGTGTTCTTAGCAGATGTGTGTATAAGAGGGCAATCATCAAGCTTAACTTTAATCCAGAGGCTTTTGATGGGAAGAATGTGCAAAATCTTTTATTCAATTAGATTTTCTCAGTGACAGAAATTGTGATTAGAGATACCTAGAGCACATGGCCTACAATGTATCATTTTAGTTTTCTAACATTCAGTTCATTTACAGAAAATGTAGATACAAATTCACATAAACCACAACATTCTGAACACGGCTCGATGTTATGCATCSCTGAAAACTCTAAACAAACACAAACAATACAGTTGAATGACCTTAGAAAATATTGTGGAACAGTTTTTAAATGGCTGAAATTCTGTAGAGTTGAATAAGATGAGGGAAGGTTCTGCATACTTTTTAGTCATTTGTTTTCATTTCAAAAACAGGTACTAAAGAAATTTAAAAATATTGTTTTGTTTTAATTTTATACTCCAAAAATGAAAAAAAAAAAAAAAAAAAAAAAAAAAAAAAAAAAAAAAAAACATTGTCAAGACAACTCAACACGGTGGAACCTGCTGCGGATTCAAGTTCCTCATCATGGACCTCTTGGAGAAATGCGTCATGCGCTAAAAGCACCAGAAACTCCAGGAAGCAGTGTCACATTTGAATCATTAGTGATATACAAACTATCAGCTGAAGCTTGTTAAAGAAATGTCAAACTAGCCAGCTATATTGTATTTATTATGGTTGCCTGGTTAGCTAGTTTTAAAGTACATGTTTATTCATCTCATTATCAGACTATTTTAGGTGATGTTAGAAAAACGGATTTTTTTATTAGACAAGCTATTTTGAAAAAGAAGTAGTTAGCTAGCATTTATTTATTAATTTACAATCAGCACTTGTTAATAAAACATTTACCTTTAATGGTCTGATAACGACTTACTTTATGGTTTAAAAAAAGATGTACATTTTCCAATAATTGGATTAAAAAAGGACAAGTATTTAAGCAATATTAAAAATACAAAAAATGGATGGTTAATCCATTTTTTGTATTTTTAATATCTGTTTTCAAAATAGAAATTAAATGACCAAAAAGCACATGGACAGGTAAGGAAAGGTGCTAGACAGCTCCAAGGACAAAGGCAGCCCACCTCCTTTGAGCCCTGCAGAGAGGACAGTGGCGTCTATGTCCTGAGGGGAGCCACTGAAAGACTGGAAGGAGGGTGTTAAGAGTCTCATGGAATTCCATGAGCTGATTTCGTTTACTGGGATGAATATACAAAAAAATCACCCGTTTACATGGGACTGCTGCAGTAAGTACGCAGGGCTGCCAAATGGGACATAATAAAGTGTTTTACTTTCCCTTTTAATATTGCTACATTTTGAGTCAAAACAGCAAATATAGTGAGAGTGTTGTAAGGTAAGGTGTGTTGTGTTTGGTGAAAATATGCTCGAAAAAATATCAGCAAAACATAGTTTTTCTTTTTTGTGTTTGTTTTTATGTGGTAACGCCGATGCCAGATTCACTCATGCTCTAATCATGCAGTGGCTTCATGATCACAGTTACGTCTGAACCTGGGGAATAAACTAAAGTTTGTTTGGACCTAGGATTATTTTTGTGTTTTTTTTCTTACAAGCTACAAAGGATGAGTAACAGAAGAAAAAAAACCTCTCTGCTGTCTGTAATTTATTGTAACCGTTGCTAGTTTATAAGAAACTTTTCTATAGCCGTCTGTGTGTTGCCTGTTTACGCATGCACGCTTTTGCAGCTGCAGCGTGCTTCAAACCTCCACGGGGGCTAAGACCTGGGCTGTGTCCAAAACAGGAGGCCATAGGTGCATGTATTTTTTTTCCTGACAAAATAATATTTAAAAACGTGTCTATACAAATGACAAAAGTATTAACAACACAAACACTTGATTTTTTTTAATTTTTACACCACCATATGTTTATTTAAAACATTATTTTCTCTCACTTCATTTGCCAYTACTAGCATAAAAAAGTCTCTGGTCGGGCCGCAATGCATTATGGTATATGGTGGGCGGGAAGGTTCCATCCGACCAGTCCTTCAATTCGGGCCAAAGGAAGGACGCATTTGTCGTCGCATTGGAGGATTCGTCAGTTTTGGACAGCCTCCGTTGCGGCGCAGTGACATATGCGGCCGACAAATTTGGCCTTCGGAGGACCTGGCCCCCGTTTCGGCCCGTGTGTGTGTGTGTGTGTAAGTGTGTGTGTGGTTTTGGTGACATTTGGGGGCGATTTTGAGACAAAAATCCTACATTTGGGGACAACTGGTGCATTTGGGGACAAAAGTCAAGTCTCCATTTGGTTTAAATGCCATTGGTGGGTTGGGGGTTCGATTTTGGACCAAGGTGTGAATTGAGTTTAGGTTAGTTTTAGGGTCAGGTAGGTACCTGTGAGGTTAGCCTTAGAGTTTGTGGTCAGGGTTAGGCTGTAGAAATGTAGTGGAAGTTAATGGAACGTCCCCAATTGGATAACTGGGCGAACCTCTGTGTTTGTGTGTGTGTGTGTGTGTGTGTGAGAGAGAGAGAGAGAGAGAGAGAGAGAGA
>NW_013952497.1:1107086-1114815 GCF_001266775.1 Austrofundulus limnaeus
TGTGTGTGTGTGTGTGTGTGTGTGTGTGTGTGTGTGTGTGTGTGTGTGTGTGTGTGTGTGTGTGTGTGTGTGTGTCTTGCAAACTGACGAAGTTGCACCAACAGATGAAAGAAAAAGCCAAATTACATTTTAGCCATATCCGTTCCTACAACAGACATACTTTCCATGTTTGCTAAATTTTAGCATAAAGAATACATAAGAAACATTTTGAAGGTGTTTATATAGAACAGCAATACAAAAATGCAGAAATAAATTTTGAAGCTTACATCAAAAAGTATTGATAAGCCAAAAATTGTATGTCAAATAATGCCCTCGTAATAACGTAAAAAGGCACTAACAAACCATAATAACATCAAGCAGAATCTGCCTTTCTGCTTGTCTAACAGTAGTTGAGTGAATTAATGCTCAGTCTGATGTTCCTTCAGGCCAGTGACACAGGAAGAGCAAAACACTCTACACTGACTTGTCATTGCCTATTAATGACTCTTCACACTAAGTGGCTGCATGCTCATGGTTTCCTGTTCCTGCTGACTCCTGTTTGTTGTCTGGCACCTTATCTGTACCTTTTTATGCCAAAATACACTCATTGAATATGACAAGCTCCATATCATTTAACCCGAGGACAAATGACATCCATTAGTACCACTAAAGTGTTGAGTAATAACGAGAAGTAGTTCCATCTCTTTTTTCATTTAGCAGTGCATGACCTTTACCAATAATTTTAGCTAGTTTAAACATTAGCTTAATTCATCACTGCTCCTTTCTTAAACAATTTTGGGTAATAACAACAGCAAAGAAGTTGTGTATTGTGGAGAAAATAAAGACAAGCTATCGTGTTTGGGTCTTGGATGACTTGTGACTTTGGAGGTTTGACGATTCATTGAATTATGGTTCATTTTTGCAATTAGTTAGACATAATTTCATTCTTGAACTGTGCCATTTGTTGAATAGACATTATTTTCACATAACTAGAAGACTAATTTGGATATTTTGTTTTACTGGTTTAACTGCAGTTGTTCCTAACTCATATTAGGCAAAATTGTAAACTTGTTCCATTTGTCTCACATGCTACCCTAACCCTCATTCTCATATATTTCTTTGGGGTTTTAGTTTGTCCCAACAAATTAGTGAAAACCAACATATCCTGGCACAAAACCTCATCATGCTTAAAAGCAAAAATAGGTTTAACTATGTTGTATTTAGACAGCTGAAAGAAACCAAATAGCAGCACCAAAAGGAAGGGAAAGTGCCAAGTATGTATTATTTTATTTTGTTAGAAATAAAATAGCAAAATACAGAGGCAGCCAAAAAACAAACAAACAAACAAACAAACAAACAAACAAACAAACAAACAAACAAACAAACAAACAAAAAAGAGCAAACAGATGAGTACAGAAAACACAGCAAATTTGTTCTGACAAATGTGTAAAGAAACTAAGGACTGTTTGAACTTGGGTGACTACTGAATGAAACACACTGGACCGATGCACAGCTGATTAATAGGTGAGTCAAACTAAATAAAAATAAAAGAATGAAGGAAACAATGGTGAGAAATAAATTAAACTGAGAACTAAAAATGATGCAACACACAAATTTCTGAGTGAAAATAACATCTAAATGACAAGATACAATACTTAAAAATACTGTAAATATATAGGAGAGATAAACAAAATAAGCTCACTACAAAAATTACAAAAATAATACACACAACACTTGCAAGTAAATTAGAAATATTTAAAGTTCTGCAAGAGCACAAAGAAAGTGATAAAATCAACAGAAATATAAAAGGCAAAAAATGTAAATGCTTCAAATTTTCTAATTTCAACATCAAGTATATTTGTTTCTGACTAAGATCTGATTTTTGGTTTACATCCTGCCTCGACGTCTGCCAACACATCTTAAATGATGTGCGTTATAAAACAGCATCAATTAGACTCATGAATGAGTGTATTTTCATTAGATGTTTTTACTGCAAAACTTTTCATTATTCATTTTTATCTAACATTRCTTAATTAACAATAAAAAAGGAAAAAAAATCTCAAGTGGGCTAGAAGACATGATTTTATACACATGCTGACCAACAATGGGTATAAAGATTTGATTTGCACAGAGCTACTGATACATCTACAACAGGCACCCAAGGGCATGTATGGTGGTATCATGAGTGGAGTAATAGTGTTAACAGGCAATTCCCAGATTGGCTAGTAGTCAATCAAAACAGCACGTAAAGGTCACCAGACACAGATGAGGCCTTGTAGAAGCATAAGGCAGGATTTTCAGCACTTGATGGATTTTGATAGGTGAAACATTTTGGGGTTGCATAAGGTCAGGTGGTGAGGCATGTGGGTTGTACGAATGTGACAGTGGCACAGTGTTTGAAACAGTGAATACCTGCACATACTCCAACTGAAGCCGAACAACCAATGCACAGTTAAGTGGTTGTTTGGCATTCGTTTTTGCACACAACCTTCATAATTCCTGAGACACACCATGCCGAGCTCCTGGGAAATCCCTCCTGCTGCAGTAGGCGTCACTGCATAAGGTTCCTTCCCACTGAAGTCTACAACTGCCCAAGGCAAACCACACCAAGCAAGTATCATATTATGGTGCTACAAGCAATACATAACTTCAATGCATCTGCACTTGTCATTTTTTAAACAAGTATTAGACTTTTTATAACTCTTTATGCCTCACTTTGTCTTGATGAGTAGAACTATCTGGAGTTGGGTCCACTATGCATATAATAATTCCATTAACATCAGAATAGAGATGGCTGCATTTGGAACAATGCTGTCAATGAGAGACAGGGACTAATGAGGAGTGGTGTTGTATCATGTTAATGCAGAACTAGTTGGGGCTTGTTGTTAAACAAAGATGACTATCATGCACCTAGCTGTGTTGAGGATCTTTGGAGAGACCCAATGAGGAACGTCTGTCTTCCTGGTGTAAGGGATGTGTTACTTATGTAAATAAGCTCATCTTACATCTTCTCATAACAAAGTTATGAGAGTAAATTTTACCAAGGTTTTCCTCATTACTCTAATATTTGTCTGTGCAAAGTGAAGTGACACAATGAGGGAACTCAGACTGGTTCAAGTTGATTCGTAAAAGATTATRCAATCATTTATTTACACAAATTGAACAAAATCATAAATTACACCTGATTGTGAGCTATTTATAACAAGCGTCTAAGTTAAAATGAGGTAAAACTCGCGTCCGAATTTCCTTCACATTAAAACCTAGATTACCTATATATAAACAGTAAAAACGTCAGTTCTGATGTTAAACTAACAATTTACTGGCACTTCACTTTGGTTGGCAAGGATAAAGGGTAGGAAAAGGTAAGAAAATTAAGGGTTAGTGTTTCTGCTTTTAATTTTGAAAATCTGTAGACAACCGTTTCAGCMCGTCCTCTCTGCTCTCAGCTTCGACGTGACACGTCACCCACGACACGTCAGCGTTACCTGGAGATGTCTGCTTAAGAACCCCTGGTATGGCTGTCTCACCGATGACCCTCTAGGATGCTTGTCCTCGCTGGTCCTTGGTGAAAAGGTGTCTTTCAGGTGACTTTTAGTCTGTTTCAGCCCGGCTAGAAAGATTCCAGCTGTGGTTCCGGTCGTCTCCTCAAAATAAAAGTCTCCCCTCAGGAGTTGAAAACACTTTAATGAGACGTATGTCTCTAGGTGGGCAGGAGCTGCTTGCCCCTTGCCCTGGACTTCAGGTTCCCCTATTTGGCTGATGGGTGAAACCTGAGGCCCAGCTGTTTCTCCAGAGAGAATCAGCCTCGTCCTCCTGTATTGGCATCAGGAGGAAGACTCCCAAGTGTGTCTAAGGCGTCCGTGTGTTAGTAAGCCAGAGACGGCTGCCTTAGATAAGCCACCAGTCAGAAAGGAAAAGAAGATAAGAGAGTTGCCAGCTGAAGGCCATTGCTCTGCTTCTGTTTTAACAGACATTATGAAAATATCTTCTCTGCTTCTTTCTGCTGGACTGTAAGAGAAACCACTGTGAAACATTTATAATGATTAATTAACACCTGTTTAAATAATCATTCTGAACCTGTGTCCAGATAAATGTAAGATTTTCTTAAGAAAAACTCAAAATTATATTACTGATGTTTCAGTAAAATAAAAACAGTGATTTATAAAAACACAATGAAAAACATGGTGATGATTTTCTGTGATTCATTAATCTATTTTAGACATGATAAAAGAATAGAAGTGATACTTTCTTTCTTGTGACATGTCATTATTATGATTAACAGATGCATAAACATTCTTAGTTAAACAACCAATGAATCACGAACAGAACAGATTGTTTCTGTTTAATATCTGATTAAGAGAACTGAAGTCCTCGTGTAGGTTGAAATGACCCATCATGGCCTAAAATAGAGTTCATTGTTCCTGCCTTCTCTCAGGCCTTTCGAGACCTGCTTTGAGGCAGTAACTCCTGTTTCTTCACTTGAGGTGACCCCTACACTGGAGTTTGAAGCATACACTGATAAAAATAACTTTTAAGATTTTCTTGAAAAGAATCCTTGTAACAAATTGCACTAACATTTGTTAAGTAGAATTTAAATGCTACAAATTCAAGTAATATTTACTCATCATTATCTAGTAAAAGTTAATAAGAATGTAGTTAAATATTTGTGAAAAAATCAGGAAAAAAATACTTAATTTGCTCATTTAAATCTTGTTAAATATACTTGATCGAATTAAAATTTACCTGATTTATTCACAGATATTTAACTATATTCTTAGTAACTTTGACTAGATAATGAGTAAACATTACTTGAGTTTGTAGCATTTAAATTTACTTAACAAATGTTAGTGCAAATTGTTATGAGGATTTTTTTTCAAGTAAAACTTACAAGTTCTTTAGCATGACACCTCACAGCTACAGAGAGAGAAAGTGTAGTTCTCGTTGTAGTTCAAGACTTCACCACCAGGTGGCATTTTTGAAGAACCTTTATTGGATTCTTCTTCATGAACAACACAGACAAATTGAAACTCACAGGTCTTATTAATGACTAAGCCAACCACTCTCACTTATAGTTACTTCTGCTGAATGGTTTAACACAAGTTAACAAATTATGAACACACAAATTAGAGTAACACAACAGACTAATCGCTGAAAGAACTATGATAACCAATTACCTAAAATGATTTAACAGCAACAAACAAGAATCCTACCCACAATCCTCCACTGCAATCACATGACAAACAGCCAATCTAAGCTAGCACTGCTAACGTTCACTGGCTACATTACACCATCAAACTATTGCACACCAACAAATGTATTCAAGCAAAAGAAACCAGACAATTTGTGTTTTATTTCGACCATGTCTTCTCCTCTCCTTGAAAAGTGATGCAAGGGAATGAGGAGCAGCAGCCTTTGTGTGCGCATGCGCCCTCAGTTTTAGCCCAGAAGAGTAGAAGTTACTTAATTCATTCATGTTTATGTGCTGTCCAGAAAAAGCACTACATATTAGTGGTAAATAATATTAGCATTTACTTTTTTTGTACAGTAATATTAATATATGAATATAATGCATAATGTTTATTCAAGTAGTTTAGAGATTTTGATTATTTTTTGTAAAATTTAAAAAGAATAATTAAATTAATGTTGCACCCAAATGTTAATACACCCAAACGTTTATTTTTCAGTGTAGGATAGGAATTCAAGCCACCTTTATAGGGCACCTTAAAGACACATCCTGCATCTTATGCTACATTTACACCAAATGCGTTTTGTGCATCAGGAGCATCTGGTTCACATGCAAAGTCAATGGTGGATTCGCATCTAGGGGCATCTGGAAGCCGAGCAGCGTGTGCGGTGCATTTCAAGCAGCGCCGTTCGAAGCAGTGCACACGTCATGAGCGTTTTCCGTGCATGTGACACATTCAAAGCATCCAATGCTCGAGTTGGAAAATCTAAACTTTTGCTGCTCGAAGCGTTGCGTCAACCAATCAGAGAGACTCTGCTTAGTGACGTAATGATGACGAGCCGGAAATACCAGAAGCCTGGGAAATCAAATCACACAAACAATGGTAGACAATATAATAGTCCGATCATTCATGATCATTTCAGTGCCCATTATCATGATAGGAATAAAAATGACGTTGCCTAGAGGACAACTAGTGAAGAAGTCGGTATGTCTGGTAAGTTATCAAAACTACGGTTAAAAGGCTCCTTCTATCACATATCTAAAGAAGCACGTCTATGTTCACATCGAATGTGTCTGTCCTTACTGGACACCAGCGTCGGAATGCATGAGTTTTGAGATTTTAGGAGGCGTGCATTGCAAAAAAACAAACAAACAAACAAACAAACAAACAAACAAACAAATTACCTAATACATTCAGTCTTGTTCTTGTGATTTTAATTGAGTGTAGGTTCAAATTATGTAAAACTTCCTGTTTATATGAATGCATTTTTTTTATAAAGCTGCATTTGTGTACAGGAGACTTGCCTGTCCTAAACACCGGRCAGTTGATAAATGGGCACTGAGTGCCTGATGTTGGCCCATCAATCATTCAGACTTTGGTCTATAGCATGCAAATAAAATAAAACGTCCCAGTTGGATAAGGAGGAGAAATATGGAATGGGCTGGAGTGACAATGACAGAGGCCTGCAGGATTGAGGGATGGAATTCACCCAGAACACAGTGGTGCATGCAGACAGACACACACACACACACACACACACACAAAAAAAAGCAATCACAAAATTGTAAATGTGTACTCATAACTCAGGTGTTTTCCTCCTAGATTTGTTAGCGACCATTATCATTTCACAGAAACTGTGCTACCTTTCAGTGTCTGCTGTGGGGCATTGTGCCACTCTTTCACCACAAAATGTTATCAGTAACTTTAGGATCAACAGCTTAGAGCAGGGGTCCCCAAAGCTTTTTTGAACCAATATCTACTTTTGAAGTAGGCAGTTTGCTGATATCTACTTGTCCAGTCAGTGTCACAAAAACATAATTGTTCAGCTCCCTACTCCTCACTTCTTTAAAGTAAATAAAACAGAATGTAATGTGTTGCTAAAGTTGTATTTAATTAAAAAATGTCAAACAAAACTATCTACTTAACCATACATTTATCTATAACAAAAAGAAAAAAAAGATAAAATCCTTACTTAACTCCTTACAGAGAAACAGAAAAGTGATGCTCGAACAAAAAGGACTAATTATATATTTTTTCCTCCTTCAATAAGTACTCACTGTAACGTGCGAGCTACAAGTGCTGGAAACCTGCCCAGTGAGACAACCACTGAGTCAAATAACTTTGGAGCATGGGAACTTGCCTCTGTTTAATCAAAGAACTCTCTCACTTCTCTCCATACAGGGGAGGAAAAAAAAAACAAAAAAAAAAMAAAAAAAAAACAAAACAATCAGGGTCAATATGGCAACCACAAGAAGGCTGCCCTTTTTTCAAAGTCAAAGCACAGAGTATAAAACTCTCTCATGTACAACTCACTATTTACAAAAAGTGACTTACAATGGTGCAGATACACAAATCTGAAACAGTTATTTCAAACTTCAATAAAACCTGAATAAATCTATGCAGCTGGCTCTCTGTGCAGCATGCTGGATGATGTGTTATCTACAGGTGTTGAAGGGCTCAGTCCCTCAATGGTCCAGACTGCCGGCTCCAAAGAGCCATTCAAAGAGTTCCACCTGGTTCACCACCTATCAAACAAGACACACACACACACACACACACACACA
>NW_013952497.1:1115692-1120672 GCF_001266775.1 Austrofundulus limnaeus
ATCATGGTCAGTGCAGTGAGATGAGATGTTGTGTACCTGAGGAAAGTCTGGATTCTCTTCAGTGTTGAAAATTTCCTCTCAGATTCAGCTGCAATCGCCCAAATATTTTTAAGTTTTATGGATTTAAAAAAAAATGTAACGTATTTTTCGGACTATAAGCGGCGACTTTTTTCCTGAACTTTGAAACATGCGGCTTATAGTCGGTGCTGCTTATACATGGATTTTTTTTTTCTTCAGCCACCAGGGGGCTCTTATGCTGCATTTGCTTCAACAACTCGCTTCATAAAAAGAAAGGAACAAAAAAGGAAGAAAAAAGCGATCGCTTCCAGAGCCGACTGTTGTACCAGGAAGCAGCGATTTAAAGAAAGTCAATGGCCAAAAACTCATAAAAGGGGATAAAACAGACATTTTTCATGGTAGAATCCGACTGATAAAAACTTTGGAGCTTAATCCGGGACCAGTTTGTGGATAAACGTCGAGTGAAGAGCCGCAGACTTTTTTTTCCGCATTGCACTCCCCGGGGAAGGAATCCCATGCAGTGACGTATGGTGGAGCGGGAGGGCTTTCCCAGCAGCTAGGCTTGGGGTTTCTCGGGGGAACTATGAAAGGTCAGTGCGAAAACGAACGCCGAACAACCATGTGACGGCGCGTCGACCTGTCGACAGCCAAGTGACCATACTGCCAGCTTAGCAGGAGGTGTAGCACCATTTTATTTTAGCTAGTAGCAGACACGACACGATGGATCTTCGACAGACACGATATGTGGGCCCACATCACGGATTCGGTGAAAGCAGCCATCAAGAAAATAACTCAATTCCTGCTGTTATTCCTGGAGGTACAACAAAGTTTTTGCAACCGCTGGACATCAGTGTGAATCGTGCATTTAAAGCAGCACTCAGGGCTGAATGGGAGGCTTGGATGACTAACGGGGATAAATCATTCACAGTAACTGGCCGAATGCGAAGAGCGTCATTTCCTGATGTCTGCCAGTGGATCCTAACAGTGTGGAGCAGAGTGAACGAGTCCACCATCACCAATGGGTTCTGAAAGGCTGGACTGGTACATGAAGAGGACACCACAACTTCAGAGCCAGTATTACCCCGGGAAGACAGCGACACAGAAAGCAACGCTGAACAGATACCGCTGTGTGACGCAGCTTTTCTGAGCTTGTTTAACTCTGACACTGAAGAGGAGGACTTCGATGGTTTAAGTGTGCCAGAGGAAGATGAATGAGACGTTTTGTTGGACCAGAAACTGTTAAAGAAAACTACCAAAATAAGGTCAGTTAAATGAACCGTATTCCTCYGAACTTTAATTCCTAAAGGTTTGCTTTTTATGTTTTGATGTTGAATTCACTTTTTTGATGACAATTTTGGGTGTACTGTTTTTTTATGTTGGGGGTGCGGCTTATAGTACGGTGCGGCTTATATGCTAATGTTTGCGGATTTTTTTTAAAAATGGCAGGTGCGGCTTATAGTCTGGTGCAGCTTATTGTCCGAAAAATACGGTAGTTTCAAATTTATGTAACATTTCAGAGCCTGTAAGACATTAAAAATAATAACATAAAATAACCATCTTTCAAACTGCTCTGCCACTATAAATAAGTTCTACTCTCTTCACTTCTTCCTGCTCTGCCCCGACAGTCCGCCTGTACAGCCTCCCATCCCCGTGCATGTGATTAATGTTTTATCATTTTATTTTTTGCTAAAATCATGGATTTCTGAGGCTCATTATGTAAATGACCAAAGGGGTTGACATGTATGCAAGTGGTGAGTTTTAACTTAGAGAATGAACGCTCAGAGGGTGAAATGGTGACTGGAAGAGTCAAATAAAAAGAGAGCGGTGCAAACCTCACTGAAGTTACTGCTGGATGGAAGCTTTTTTTACCAGATCCACAAAATAATTTTGTTTATCTGGTCCCTGGAAGAGGTTCTAAACCAAAGCAGACCAAGATCTTCTGGATGTATTCAGGGGAGGCCCTGCTTTCTCCATCCCGCCTCAGAGGGTCGGCTCCCTACTGCCTCCGAACCAGTTTGGTCTCGTCAGGTCCAGTGTGAGGAGCTTGGAGAAGAATGTGCAGGAAATGCAAGATCACACAATAAATCCAGTGATAAATGTAGAAGTCTGAGCAAAAGAAGTCAAATGAAAGACAGACTAAACAGTTGAAACTGCATCACTGTGACTTTTTGAAATTTCTGATTTCAGAATAAAATCCACGTGTATCATGTGTTTATGAATATGTTGTGAGCTGCATGTTTCTGTCTGCTTCCTAATCATAATGATGCATTTTGACAGCATTTATGTATAAATATACCCATACAATTATTAATATAGCAAAGATTTTGACAAAATTGCTCTTTCTTTGGGAAATTATTTTGTAAATTCGGACGTTGTGCTCGTTTTACTTCCTGTTGGTGCGGTGTGATTTTTGTAAATTGACTCTGGAGCAGATCTGGCGTCGGGCAAACGATGAATCTAATTTTGCTGGATCTCGGTCCACTCGCTGCTCTGCACCATCATGAGGAGCCAGTGTATAAACTGTCCTTGATAATGGTTAAATATTTACTGCAGAGGTTGGAACAGAGCAGAACAGCATAGTGTAAATTGAGGGTTAATTTATGTACCTCCCTCGGGGCCTGACAAGGTCCAGACTCACTCTGGGCCTCAACCTGGGCCCCATATGGGCCCGGGCTGGGAGCATGCCACCCTCCCAGCCCCCCCTGAAGATCCACCCCTGGCAACAACTAACTGTCCCAGACCCTAAATTTAACTTCTATTAGCCATATACATCTTATCCCTGACCTCAGTACCTAAAATTAACCATTAATCCTGATCCCTCATCTTAACCACAGACCCCCAACCCAAAGACCCCTATGTGGCRCAACCCGGAATAGCCGCGGGCATAAGTAACCGATGCAAGGGGGTTATCCGAAGCAGAAAAACTGGACGCAGATGGTACCTGACCAAGCGTCAATATGGCGATGAGTCAGGAGTGAGAACATGTTGTAAAAAAGCATGCATTCAAAAAAATAGACAGCCTATGTCACAAGAAAACATTTTATTTTTTTTTAAATTGACAATTAAAAAGATACAGTATTCCTAAACATGTGGTTTGACATTTGAAAAAAAAGTGTTTATAAAATCAGGCTTATAAATAAAACTAATAACACATTTGATATTAAGAAATGTTTAAAAAATACAATGTGTTCAGTACATCTGTAACACAGAATCCAAATGATCAAGATGTCACAGTAAYACTTTATTTTACGGTACCCTTATTACCATGTAATTACAAGGTAGTTAGGGTACAAAAGAAAAATTACTGTTAGTAAAACTACCTTTACTGGGTAACTACAATCAAATTACTATTCAATAGTAACCCAACACAATATTTATAACCAAAAGAATGTAACTAAATTTTGGGGTTAGTGGTTAATTGCAATAAAATATAACTTCAAAACTGTCCAAATTACTTACTACTTATTTAGGTATTACATAGTGAATTGTAATACATTACCAGGTAATTGCTACATTACTGCAGACAATTACTTACAGAGTAAAATTATACCATAATTACCATGTAATTACATGGTAATAATGTAGAATTTCATTAAATTACATTTTTATTACCTTTTAATTACTTGGTAATAAGGGTACCATAAAAGAAACCGTTACCAATGTCACAAGCATTACATTTTACATCCAGAAAATTTTAAGCTGAAAATTTGTCTGATGAAAGAGATTGAATGTCCTGGAAAATTGTACCCATAAAGTTTTGAAAGAATTTGTTTTTCATGTAACATCTGTAGATGGGCTTCCAGGTTGATCAAAGTATTTTTGACAAACATGGGAGTTGTAAAGTTGTTTGTGTGGTTTCAAAATAAATAAAAAAGGCTACAATTAAATTTCTAACAGTTTTAGTGGAGTAATTGGTTGTGGCTAAAAAAGAAAGATAAAGCATGATATTGATTTTTTAAATTAATTAAAGTTTTTTTAGCTGCTCTCTTTTGCAGGGGTTGCCATAGAAAGCAACCACACATCAAAGATTCCACTGTTGTTTTACATGAGACAAACTGGGCTTGAACCTGTAGCACTTAGCTCTGAGCTACTACATACCTAAGTGGATGAAGCATGTATAAAGTTATTTTTCTCTTTTTTTCCCTTTGTCTTCTTTTTTAATGGAGTCAGAAAGGTAATATTGGCCAGAAAAGGCTGATAAATGCAAGTTGGTGGTCAGGGCAAAAAAAGCTGCTGAATTCTTTCTCTTCTATGTAATAAGCAGTATTTATTTATTTATTTATTTATTTATTTATTTATTTATTTATTTTATTTATTTATTTATTTATTTATTCATTCATTTATTTATTTATTTATTTATTCATTCATTCTTTTATATATTTACACACACAGGCAGACACAACTACTGCCACTCAAACAGTATAATCTGTGAAATACCAAAGCTTTCCGTGATTMGTTTTTAATTTTTGGTGATTGCCTGTTAAACTTTATTTACAATGTTAAAAATAGGGTAATCATGTAAAAAAAGAATTATATGATATGTTTTACAAATAATYAAAATAGTGGCGATATAAAAAGACTCTATAGGTTTATGTATCATGAGCCAAATACAAATGCCAGACATATGCACTTTACAATATTATGGCTGTTGTTTCTAATGGGAAGTGACAAGGTGGTACTCAGGTGTCATTTTTCTTTGTTTGCAGCTGTGTTATGAAAAGGACTCTGTCCATTTTCTGAGTTTGGGATTCTCTACATTCAAGTCTGACCTTTCACTAGTAGTTTGAGACGTTTGTGGAATTTGTTTTCTCCAAACTAGCATGTTTACGAGAGCAATTTACAACAGGGAAGATGCTGATTATTCACAATTTTCACAATCCAGAATTGCACTTCAAATAATCCTAACTATCTTTTAAAGATTAGCAGACCGGGAAAAAGAAAAATACATGTTGGAAAAAAAGC
>NW_013952497.1:1120877-1122065 GCF_001266775.1 Austrofundulus limnaeus
GTTTAGATCATCCAAACAGATTCCAACTTGTAGGTTACAACTGTTTGTTTTAACTACTTAGAGTAGAAATAGGAATTCGCAATCAATAAGTTTAAAATAAAATGTTTTGTTGATAAACAAATCATGTTTTTATACTTTCTGTAGCGCTTAATATTTTTTATGTTAAAATCTAGGTAAAAAAGACAGAAACAAGAAATATTTTTCAATATGAGCTCTCTGTGTAGGAGCAAGGTGTGGATTACTGGGGAAAAAGAAAGAAAGAAAACAAATATGAAAACAAAATAATAATCTGAGCTAACTAACTGAGGCATCAAAATTGTGGGTTTAGACATTTAAGGTCAAAAACCAATAAATACATGTTTGTAATAGTTTAAACACCTTTCTTCCTTTGCCCTTTCCCACTATATCTCAGGATACTTGCTGTCAAGTTTGAAGCAAGACTTTTCCTGTCCACCCACATAATTTATCAGCCACACAGAATCTACAAGCAACTAATAAACACAGACTGATGAACACAAAAAGGAACACACACTCCTGACGTGCACAGACAATCAGCCATGTTTGTGTGGGTCCATGACATCCAGTATCTCATTCCAGTCTGACTGGCCTCGGTGCAGGGGCTTTGTGGTCAGCAGAAAAGAAAGTGCTTACTCAATACTTTGTAGCGGTTTCTTTTTTGTTTGTTGCAGAAATGACTGACAGGAGGGTTAGCAAAGAACCCCACGGGTCATAGACACTGTAACAGTGAAATGATATTGCTTCTGCAGCATGTGTGTGTGTTCGAGAATGCATTGTGCTGAAAAGAGACCACAAGTGAAAAAGAATGTGACACGTAATAAAGACTGAGTTGTGTTTATGACTATGGTTAAGTCATTAATAAATTACAAAGTTATGCTTAAAACTGTATGTGTGTGTATGTGTGTGTATTTCCACCATGTGGTGTGAGTTGGTTGATTTTTTATCACATAAATTGTGATTAAATTTACTCTGATGGTTTAATACAAGACAACTCTGTTTTAATTAGTTTGATTAAGCTGCTATGTGACATCCATAATTGTTACAACCAGTAATGCCAAAGTCCTTTAAATAATTTACACATTTTTTCTTTCAAATGTTTTTCTTTTTTTTTTGACATGTTACATTTTTGAATTAAAAAATACCTTTACCCACCATTCACAGAATGTTAAT
>NW_013952497.1:1123480-1127902 GCF_001266775.1 Austrofundulus limnaeus
ATTAAATTATTTGTTTTATTGCTCTGAGGGAAATTTAGATGTTAAACTAAGCTTTTGCCCTCTTTAATTAGATGCAAAATAATTGTTTAAATTCTCATCCTTAGGAAATTTCCTAAAATATCCTTCCTGCCTCAAAACCCCTTTCAGTGTTTGTTTTTTTTGTTTGTTTGTTTGTTTGTTCTATTTGTTTGTTTGTTGTTGTTATTGCTCAAACTATGCTGCATTTAACATTTTCCAATATGCCATCATTTCATATCTGCCATAGTTTGTAAATATATTTTAACAAATAAATAAATGATATGTGGTGAACATATAAATTTTAATTAATGTCTGTTTGTCTTGATAAAGTTTTATTGACTTGTCTAAGACAAGCACTTGTAATTAATTTTGGATACTGATTCWTTTTGAGACGGACATGGTAAAAAAGCTACAGGTTTTCTTCACTTGCCTGAGTTGCAAATTGTAACTAAGTATAAGAGAAATGGTGCTCCGAGCTTTATTAAAGTAAAACTTAATAATTCACACTTAAACATATTTATTGTACCCAAAAGCTTTACACTATCTTGATCTATCTTATCTTCTATAATATCCATAACCTCAAATGTACCACAGTTACCACAGTACCACATACCACAGTTTTTAGTCAGGTGCGCTAAAACTTTGCTTTTGCTATGAAGGAATGAAAAAAAAAAGCTCATTGCTGAACACTGCAATGACCTTTTACAAAACTTCATTCTGTCAAGGAAGCAGAGTCCTGTCAGATGAAATGCATAATTTACATCAGTGCAACTGTATGTTTCCCCTTTTGCATTAATTTCATATTCCCAATTCAGTTTGTCTGTGGTGATTTTAACTGCACTCAGACTCATCAAGACACCCAGTTTTGTTTATATTCAAATTTGCATTAAGGACATGTATGAGGAACCAGTTTATTTATTTTTTATTTATTTTTTACATTTGTTTGTTGCATTTACAATTTTGATTAGGATATCATGACCAAAATTTAAAAGGGCAATATCATGTAAAATCAACTTATTTGAGCTTTATATCATGTTATAATGTTATCCTCTCATCAAAAACATACCCAGTCTTGCTTTGACTCATTCATGCATGTTTGAAAAATCCTGTAGTGTCCCGAGGCAGTGACTGCCTCAGGACACTTTTGCAGGGGAGCAACATGACTGTTTAGGACTAGAACCGCCTTTTGGGACTAGAGCCGCCTTTTGGGCTGTGTCTCCGTACCAAGCTTCCTCAACACAGAACACAACTCCCCCACACCACCCAGCCAGCCCTGAGACTCCTTCAGGCTATCAGCAGCAATAACTTGCAAGCACCCAGTGAAAACCATGTCTGCTAAGCTCCCAATACCACTTCTCAGTGCAGCCAAGGAAACTACACCGAGCTTCCACCCCCCATCCCCCGTCCACCTGCGACTCCTTCAGGAACAAAGGTAACGACAGACACCATGGAACCGCATCTATGAACAGCTTCTCATTTCAAACCTTTTTGGATTAAACACCGTTGTCACCTGCCTATCAGATCTGGAGGTTGAGGTGGGACCCATAAGCAGRCTGGCAGGCAGGCTCAAAAAGAATAGAATGTTTATTTAAATTAAAGGCTGACGTGGCGGCAGCAAAAATACAAAAAGATAACAAGCACACACGGGAGGAAGCCAGGGCAAAAAACAAAACATAATCGGATGTTGGAGTGGTGAAAACAGGCTGGTTAAATACAGAGCTGGGAGGAGTGGAAAGTGGAAACAGCTGAGCTAATGATAAGTAACAAAAGGTGTGAATGGAATGATCTGGAGAAAGGTGAGAACTGAGGTGAAAGAGTAATGACACAGAGAGGACACAAGAGAGTGGGTAAAGTACCAGACACAGAGCACACAAAACAGAGATTGTCACACTGCCCATGTAAGCTGAAAAAACAACTTGCGTTGTTTTGTTCACATCATTGTTTGGTGTTAAGATTTGTAACTTTTGTGATCAGTATGTGTGTGGATGAYCTTACCAGCTGAAATGTCTCTGTAATTGTTCCGGTTCTTCAGAAAACCTACTTTCTGGTCCGACAGTAAGGTTCATATGTATCTAGAGATGCAATATTCCAAAACCGATCTAGTATAATGTTGATGCTTTATCATTATAACACAGTATGCCACAGCACTCAAGCTTGTAAACAAGAGAGAAGCGACTAAGATGATGTGCTGAAATGGGCGTGACTGGATCAGAAGGAGGTTCTTAAAGAGACAGAGGCCAATTTCAAGGTGCTTAGAAATGGAAATGAATGAGAAGTCAAGTGTATTTTTGATTGAAACATATAAACAGCATTTTGATAACTGAAGATGATGTAGTTACTGTATAGAATTTAAATATATGCCTGAGAAACACACAATATTGCCCATTTAAAAGTTTAAAGGGGCTATATTAGGAATGCACAAAATAAATGATAGASGGTAGAAACAATATAAATTTGGCCTATGATAGAGATCTGTAGTCTACCGGCTAACTGCAGTAATTCTTGCTGATGACGTAACTGGCTGGAGTCAAACAGAGGAAGCGGGAAGCAGCATGGCTGAGAGCACAAATGAAGAGCAAAAAGTAATTATCTGGACCTGGTTTGGGTGTGCGAAAATGAACGCCGAACAACCACGTGACGGTGCATTATCCGGTCGGCTGCCGAGCGACCATACTGCCTACTTTAACCTACAGCAGGAAGAGCGGCAGATGTCACACTCAGACAGCTAGGCAACTATCAGTGCAGGCGATGTCAGTGCGAGCCCCAGCGGGRTGCACAAAAGCTTGCTGAGTCCAATGGACCTCGTTTCTCTTGCGGTCATAGCATGATGCTGTCTCAGTCGTACAGTGGGAAAGTGCTGTGGGAAAAAGTGACGGTCTTTCAAAAAAAAAACCCTGTATAAGCATAGACGGGATCATCGTCACCCYGCAGGAGCGAGCACAGACTGCACAAGTGATGTGCAGAAAAAAGTAATCGACAAAGTGTGTAGAAAGGAGTAAATACAAGCAATTTGTTTTACCACCTTAAAACGAAGCATGGGATTGAATATCAGTAATGCAGCTGACTACAAGTTCCAAACAACATCCAATGGATGCAGACAGCTATTACATTAAAGTTATTGTGTTTATATATATATATATATATATATATATATATATATATATACATATGACTTTTTAACATATATATTTGTACATTCCACTTAATTAGTTTGTGATTTATTTATTTTCTATTATAAGATTTAAATCATGATATATATTGTTACCGCCACCCATCATAATGTATATTGTGATATGAATTTTTTGCCACATCGCACATTCCTAGGCTATACCATGTAAAATCAACTTTTTTGAGTTTTATATCATGTTATAATGTTATCCTCTCATCAAAAACATGCCCAGAGTCTTACTTTGACTCATTTATGCATGTTTGAGAAATCCTCTGTTGTCCTGAGACAGCCAAGCAAGGGAGCAAAAATTACCAGTTGGGACTAAAACCGCCTTTTGGGACCAGCTCCGCCTCTGGGCGTCTCCAAGSTGAGCTTCCTCTTCACAGAGCACAGCTCCCAACCTCCCACCCACGCACCCCACCTGTGACTCCTGCAGGCTCTCGGCAGCAACAAAGCAAACAACTGGTGAAACTGAAAGTTAAACTGAAACTATCTGCTGATCTCCCAATACTACTCCTGAGTGCAGCCCTTTTCAAATTCAAAATACCTTTGAGGAAATGTATTTTCAGATGCCAAATAAATTACAATGAGCTTCCATATCATAGTGCATCCCCGAAACCCACTCTAACTACGTGTTGAAATAGGTGGAACAGAAGTGGAAGGAGGTTCTTAAAGAGACAAAGGCCAACTTCAAGGTGTTTAGAAATGGAAATGATAAGAAGAAGAGTTTATTTTCTGTTTAAACATAAAAAACAGCATTTTAATAATAACTAAAGTTGACATAAATACTTTATTATGGTATAGAACTTAAATATATGCCTGAGAAACACATACCATTGCCCCTTTAAATGTACTATACTGTAAATGTACTATAAATAAGCTTCTTTTTTTTCTTTTTTTGACTGTAATTTTTGCTGAAATTTTGCACATGTAATACAGTTTGAATTGCTTGAAACTAAAACCAGAACTACCTAAAACCCTCCATTTGTTGATGTTTGACGGAACAGACACAATGCAAGAATAAATAACACAATGCATATTAGAGGTGCTTCCGTCAGACACAGGCCACTTGTTTTGGCACCCATCATGTCTTTTGCAGCTCTTGCATTTTTAGTTTAGATGGAGAACATTTTGACTCATTTAGAGTCATGTAATTGCCTCAAAAGTTAAAATATTCAACAGACTCATAAAATACACAGTTTTACTGCAGGGAGACGATCAGCTATGCATAGACC
>NW_013952497.1:1127957-1130221 GCF_001266775.1 Austrofundulus limnaeus
CCCCACCACAACCACCACCCAAAATTGTACATCTTTAATTGGGAATAACACTCTGTGAAACTTAGTGGCTTTTCATGTATTTGGGAAAATTGTCACATCATGTTGCTAAATTCTCAAAGCGACCCAAGCGGCATTTGCAAATAAGCAGAGTGGAAATGCTAGACATGGCCACAGGAAATGTTTTGAGGAAGGTGGTTGCTTTTTGGAAGAGAATAGTTTACTGTGAATGTAATTAAAACTGAACCAGACGGATGGTCACGTGTAATGATGGTGTGAATGTGGCGACTCCAAAAATATTTCAGTATTTTACAGGCATGTTTAGGTGCAAGTTTAAAAATAATTTTAACATATTATTTACATTTAATATATCCAAAATAGCAGTTATTGAGCTAAGCACTGGTGTGAGAATGATTCTTCACTTACTTCAATCTGCAACTGATTGCACTGTGTATTTATTTATAAAACCACCATTAATTCCACTTATTTTACTGCTATTTAACCAGGGAAATCCCATTGAGATCGCATGTCTCTTTTGCAAGGRTGGGCTGGGACTGAAGACAACCTATAGTACCTATTTTTGGGATGTTTGGGAAACCAGAGTACCCTGGGAAGACCCACGCAAGCACGAGGAGATTAAGCAAATTCCACACAGAAAGACCTCATGGAACTGCACAATATGTTTTAAAGTGTAATGTGCAAATGTGCAACAGGTAACAGTCTGAAATGTGCACATGTGCAGTAATAGTCAGAAGAATGTCACATTCAGTTGTTTAAAAGTCTGATGGCACTGGGGAAAAATGAGTTCTTGTATCTGGAGGTTCTGCATGTCACACTTCTGTACCTCTGGCCGGAGGGCAGAGGTGTAAATAGTCCATGCTGGGGGTGGGTTGGGTCTTTGATGATTGAGGCTGCTCTCCTGTGAACTCTGCAGTGATAGATGCTCTGCAGAGAGGGCAGTGAAGTCCCTGTGATCTTCTCTGCAGTTTTTACCACTCTCTGTAGGCGTTTGCGGTCCATAATGGTGGCACTGTTGTACCAGGCTGTGATGCAGCTGGTCAAGATGTTTTCTACAGTGCAGCTGTAAAAGTTCCTGAGAATCTTTGTTGACATGCCAAACTTCCTTAGTCTCCTCAGGAAGTAGAGTCTCTGTTGAGCCTTCTTGACCAGCTGTGTTGTGTTCTCAGTCCAGGTCAGGTTCTCAGTGAGGTGGACGCTCAGGTATTTAAAACTGCTCACCCTCTCAACCTCAAGGTCTCCTATGTACAGTGGCTGGTGCGGCCTCCTTTCCTTCCTCGTGTCCACTATAAGCTCCTTTGTTTTGTTGATGTTGAGGGTGATGTTGTTGTCCTYACACCAAGACAYSAGGCCGGCTACCTCCCTCCTGTAAGCTGCTTCATCCTCCCCAATGCGTCCTATCACTGCAGTGTCATCAGCAAACTTCAGGATTATGTTGTTCTCATGGGAGGCAGCACACTTGTGAGTGAACAGGGTGATAACTACAACAGGAGAAGTTTTCCTTTCTACAATATACTGTATTTATCTTGCTTAAAATTAAACATAAAACCTATTAAAATGTAACTACATGAATAATGCAAAAACTTGAAAGAAAATATGCTACAACAAAGCAATAGTCAGCTCTTTTTTCTTCTTCCTGATGATAAATTTTTCCTTCCCAGGATGTTTTTTTTTATGTGACAGCATGTCACTTATGATTACATTTATGAAAATGGTGATTTGTCCAATGACAAAGCCTGCTGTAATGACTGCCCAGATGATGAGGACACACAGCACTTAAATTAAGGCGGAACTACAGCAGCTTCTGCCAAGCATCACTCATAATCTAATGAGAATGTCTGTTCTAATGCGCCATGCTTAACCTCGCCATGAGGTAAGGGCAATGGCACACACGTGTGTGGGGTGGGAATGGGAGGGTCCAGAAGAATGCACAAAATATGAAGTGAATGCTTTATTTTTCTCCGGTTGCCTGTTCATGCTTTATGAAGTTTATCTGTATGCATTAAATATCGCAGAATAATTTAGGGGCTTGCAAGGTTAAAAAAGATGCACAGCAGATGGGAAAACCACAGTGTTCCTCGACAGGGAGCACTCATTTCTTCAGCTTTCACCCCGACTATGTCTCATCTGCACATCTTTTATTCTAACCATTTATTGTCAGTGCACATGTTTTTCTTATTGCCCACATTTCATGGTATCGTCAATAATGTAATTGTCTTTGTGTGTGAGTATGTGTGCACATTTGCTTG
>NW_013952497.1:1130964-1132454 GCF_001266775.1 Austrofundulus limnaeus
GGCATGTTCTAGTGAAGAAGGGACTCACTCTACCTTTCACTGGTCCATCTGCATTCCATTCCTCACCTTTGGATCATGACCAAAAAAAAGAAAGAAAGAAAAGAAAAGAAAAGAAAAGAAAAGAAAAGAAAAGAAAAGAAAATATGTACAGGCAGCTTGACATTTGTTTTCTCTGTCTGGGCCAGACTTTGCTGAAGGTTCTACAAATCATGTCTGGCCTGCAAACATCTTGGGCTCCTCTAGGAGCATCTGGAGAGTGACAATAGTGAGAGGAATGACTGAAATTCCTGTAATGGATCATTAATATTGCATAAAATATTGTTTGAAATGAAGGAGAAATGATAAAACTGCTCAATAGGTTGCATTACCCTTTAAGTTTGATGCACAAGTGGATGTACCATTTAGACCCAGCACTATTTCACACAGAAAAATGCATTAACAAATTGTAGGACTGCTTAGTAAAAATGACAACAATAGACACTCAAAAAATAAACAAAACACTTTACCAAAGTAAATGGGCTACCTTTTTTTCTTTGAGAGCATATTTATTGTGTTCATTGCCAAAAAAGTAAACAAATAAAATAAAGTGACATCWGTCTTATTTGTTTGCTTACTTATTACCAATTGTCCCTCTTCTGCACCCTCTCTCTGCCTGGTTAATGGATCAATCTATCTTTCTGTCTGAGCACAGGCTGGTATCTCCAGTACTGGCTCGACATTGATCAGCTGAGCTCCTGGAGCTCATAYCTCCTCTTTCTGTGGAGTTTAGGCTCTTAATCCCCAGAGCCTAGAGATAGGCTAGTTGCATCTGAGTCACTGCTTGGGCGCTGCTGAACTGGATGTGTGTGAGTGTGTGTGTTGGAATGTGGACATGCATTTATATGTGCACCTTTTTTATGTCAGACTTCTGCCTGGATTCAAGCCTTTTGGCTAGCTGCAACTCAGTCTGCAGTTGTCACTCTGCATCAAAATGAAAGGGTGACTGGCATGCTTGTGTATGCGTATTTGAACCATGTTGTTTTCAAGTATCTAGGGTGCATAAACCTTATTGTGGGGTTGGGGAGGGGTGGGTCATATAATAAMTGTGTATGTATGCTCGTGGGTGTATAGTACCTGGTGCAGGACACAGCAGGAAGGTAGTGAGCAGATGGAATGTTTGATCCAGAACATAACTGCATGCAGGTGAGCTGTGGGTTACTGCCACACACAGATTCTTTAAAGATACACTCAAAGGCAAGCACAATGATGCACACGCTGGAATATACCTGATAAAAATATCACATTTTCTATAGAATAGCTTGCTCAAGATACAAAATTAGCAAAGTTTATCATCCTTTATATCATCATGCATTAACTGCTTTCTTAAATCACACTTTCATCTCACTCTTGAGATTCATTTTTACCAAGCATCACAAATTCACTGGTTTTCCTAAGAATAAATATGATGTTTTAGAAAAGAGACAGATTGTTAGTTTCTCTCTATATATTTT
>NW_013952497.1:1133580-1134754 GCF_001266775.1 Austrofundulus limnaeus
ATACATAGGTGTCCTGTGATTGTTTTTTTTCTTTTTTTATTATAATTTTTTTTGTTAGAGACATACAACCACAATTTTAGTTTTACTATTCCAAAAAGTTGAAAAATAAAATGAAATAAAATAAAAAAATGAAAACACAATCTGAAAAATAACTGAGAACAATGGAGGCTAATTTCACAATGTTTACTGGACTTGATAAAGTACAGGTTCAAGTAAAAATGTACGTATGTAACAACAGTTGGCACACTATTTATTTTGAAATATACTGTATATATTTTCAATTTAGTGACAGTCCTGTCTTAAAAGCTCCAACCAGCTCACTGGCTTTGGGAAATTAAAGTCTTTTTTAGACTGCATGGGTTTTAAATGCGTATTTTATTTGTGTGAGTGGGATGCATGGTGGAACAGATGGTTCTGCACTGTTACTTCACAGCAAGCAGGTCTCAGGTTCAACTCCCAGCTGGGGCTTTTTTTCTCTGCAGAGTTTGTATGTTCCCCTGTGCATGTGTGAGATTTCTCTGGGTGGGTCAGTCTTCTCATGTAGGACAAAAACAAGCATGTTAGGGTAATTGGCTACTATAAATTCAGAGTTATTTATTTATTTATTTATTTATTTATTTATTTATTTATTTATTTATTTATTTTTCACCTAGCATTGAGTTATATTTCAGTAGCATTACCTTTTAACTTTGATGCACAAGAGGATGTAACATTTTAGCCCAGCACTAGACCAAATCAAGATGAATCAGTTTAAATCAATATTCCACAACTCTGGTCATTGAGGCCCACTGCACTGCATGTTTTAGATGTTTCTCTGTTTCAACACTCTTCATTTACGCTAATAGATCATTAACAGGCTGGTGCTGACCTTGATAGCCTGCCGAGGAGGTAATTCAGTCATTTGAATCAGGGGTTCTTGAGCTGAGAAATATCTAAATCATCCAAAACTGTGGGCCTCAAGGGGAAAAAAATGGGGAGATATCAAGGTGTCTCAAAGTGCGCTCAGGACTTTTTATGACTAAAACAAGAAGGCCAATTTATACAACAATAAGTGATCAATCAATAATTCAAGTAATCAGCCAGTCATTTACTTCAAAGTTTGGAAAGTAAAAACAAAATTTACAAAATTTATATTTTATTTGTACACACACACACACACACACACACACACACA
>NW_013952497.1:1134955-1139125 GCF_001266775.1 Austrofundulus limnaeus
TATATAGGTGCCACATTTATTGTGACTTGCACTGAAATTTTCTGAACTGGAAAATGTACAAGTCCAAAAATAATTATTACATCAATAAACCACATTTTAGTCCCAAAAGGGAACCTCCCTCAACACTGGTACAGAAGCTCGCTGCCAGATGAGGCCTATGAAGTCAGCTCCAGCCACTGGCCACTGTCAACTTCCCCATGCAGCCAATGACCCAGCTGCTTCTGCCAGACAAACACCTGAGAACTCTGAGAGGCTGCCAACGGGCTGCAGCAAATGCCCTGCTCTGAAAATTTAGTGAACCCTACCACTGCCACTATCTATTTGTGTCATAATCTTTGTGAAAACATAATACTTTACTTCACATGCAGCTCAATATTCATAAAGCATGCATACACTGTTTAGTTTGCATGAAATTTGATTTTTTTTTTTAATTTATGTGTTCCATGACAAATAAGTGAAGGTATTTGGAAAGCAAAAGCACACCTTTGAGAGCAGTGTTTCTAAAAGCTCTGTCTTTTTAATTTATTTTCTCACCAAAGCTTCATATTGTGTAACATTTTTGAGTGGCTCTGCTCCAACGCTGTTCACAGTACAGGTGATAGAAAAGTGTTTGAAGTGGTGACAAAGTTAATTAGCCTTCTTTGTGATTTTCATCACTGTGATCTTTGTGTTTGTGCATGATTTACAAGCTCCAATCTTTCTAGGCAGACACAAACATTTTTTTCTTGAATTTACAGAGGTTTTCTAGAATATACAGTAAAACCAGGATCCTAATCCTGGCCCTACTATGGGGGTAAAAAAAATCTCTTTCTTCTGTCTTCTCCATAAATTTCAACACCTTTGGACCTTGTATCTAATCCGTAATTTTCACAACATATCCATAGTTCTTTCTTGTGTCTGTGTGTGTGATGGTGATCGGGGTGGGTGGGGGGGCAGGGGCACCCCTAGTACTCATGTATGCTTTATTTCAAAAGCAGCACCAGGAGTTAAGTAATCTGCAACTAATTGTTCATCTACTCCATAACCACCTGCAACCAGTTGCTTCAATTAGTATATGTCCTGGTTATGCCAAGGTTTAAGAAAAAAAAAGTGTTTATTCCCAAAACAATGACCTTGTCTTTCCTGTTGCCATAACCTGCTGGAGCCCAGTCTTGATTTAGCCTGTTGTTTTTTTATAAGAAAGACTGATGACATTGTCAACTCAAATCATCGTATGYTATGTCATCAGTGAGAAATGCTAATACTGGTTTCAGTTGTCAAGCCAAGCCAAAGCAAAATACTTTGTAATGTTTTTTTTCTTCCCTTTTTTGAACTGCATGAGAGTTGGTGCAAACAAACAACCATTCAAACTTCATTCAGTCATTCCGTTCGTTCGTTGGTTCGTTGGTTCATTGGTTCGTTCGTTCGTTCGTTTGTTCGTTCATTCATTCAACAACTAGGGACAGTTTAACATTGCTAGTTAACCTAATATGCTTGTTTTTAATCTGTAGGAGGAAACCAGGGTACTRAGACAAAACCCATGCATGTACAGGGAGAACAAACAAACTTCATACAAAAATGCCCCAAGCCAGAAGGCAAAACTAAATACTGCACCACCATTATGCCATAGTACTAAACCTATTGTACTAAACTTCATTTGTATATACAATCATACAATAATAAAATATAGAACATCACCAGCACAGTTCTCATTTCACTTTAGAAAACAACCCATGGTAATTTAAAATAATATACATTGTGAAACTTCAGGACCTTTTGAACTGGTTATGTAAGAGCTGCGAAACAGATTGCCATGGTGACATTGGAAATGCTGGCACTAGGTTCTGCAATACTATGTGTTTTATTATGCAATACTTGTTTAACCACGACATGTTCTCAAACCTAAATTATTTGGATTGTCTAATAGTAAACAGCTTGAATTAATACACAGCGAAGTAGTAACAGATTGAAGAAAGTAAAAGAAAAAAATCTAATTGAATGAAATAAACAATTAGAAAACATAAACAAACATGGAAAACCTGGATTTCTGAAGGTTGTTTCTAATATGACAACCGTGCTTAGCAGTTAGGTGATTATCTCAGTTTTCCCCTCTGACCTCTTCTTGCACTTCATGTTACTCCCCGATAACCAAGCTCTGTACATTGATGTTTCCTGTCTGTTGAACTGCTGCTGAAGTGTTGCTGCCAATATGCAGCTGTAGAGCAGTTTTCTCTGTGTCAAAAAGTGGAGTTAAAGGGTCCCTGGTGAGTTGAAGCATGACATGAAGAGCTCTCCACTAAGTGTCAATATGTGAGGATTTGGTATCGAGAATGAGTTGCCTTCACAAGATATTAAGGTTCAAACTATTCTCATATTGTGACACTTGAAAACATGTTTTTTACCCCTTGGAGGTCATTAAACTCACCATGATTCTCTGTAGTTTTGAGTTACTTAACCTAAGCTCTTCACATTTTATCTGTCAGTCATGCAGCCACTGTGAAGGAATTTTGTCATCAACATTGGAGAGGTCTGAAATAAGAAAGAATGTGAAAACAAATTCTTGTTTTTTCTTACTAAAATATTCTTTTTAAAACCACTGGTTAATTGATTATATATATACAGTATATAGTCAGCACTCGGACTCTCGGACTCACACCGTGTGCAAGCTGAGATTTGGTCTGCAAGCAGTTCTGCTGAGGGTCGCGGGCCGGCTGTGGTCCCTGGACTTTGGTGGCCAGATGGAATTGACCTTGGAGAAGCTGAGAGCTCGGCTCGGTGAGATTGCCCACATTATTTGTCTGATTGGATTTGSCACATTGGATGTACCAGCAGACATTAAGGCAGGTGGAAAATTGTAATTGTCTGCCTGACCAAAAACATTTTCTTCTGTTCCCAAACAACTAACTATAAATTTGCCCCCCCCCCCACCCCCCCATCTGACCTTGAAAAGGCTGTTGAACTAAATTCCTCCAGGTGTCTGTTTACATTGACATTTGTTTCTTTGGACTCATTCTTCAGACATTCACACAAGTGCATGTTACATTCATGGCTTCAGATACAAGCCCCCCTAAACACATGTACTCCTCTGGCTAATAAATGTGCTCTTGCTTGTAGAGGTGTTTTTGTAAGCACCATAGTGTGTCACCTTTTGTTGATATAATATGATGTTTGTTTTTTCCTCATCTACCCTTGTATGTATTTTTTTTTTCATTTTTCTTTTTTAAAGGCAGCGCAACCCTTGCTGGTTGCCGCATGACCTGTTTGCATATTTGTCATGTGTGTGTCTTCTTGAATGGTGTTCTTAAATGTAATTTCATTGTGCTCCGTACAATGACAATAAAGGCATCATCAATCATTCAGTCAGTCAACTCAGAGTATGACCTATGCCAAAAGTTGTTAGTAGAAACAGTATATGTTTGGATAGACAGAACACTAAGCTTAACTAGCAGCATTTGGAACGAAGCAAGTCACACTGTGAATGTGTGAGCGTTCAGCTACCTGGTGGATACACTAACCACCAGGCTTCAGCTCTGCCAAGTTTACAGGWGATAGCCGCTAGCTGGTGGAACTTGGCTCTGCTTAGCAATTAGTAACTAAATGATAACCTTTGGGATATGGCTCTGGGGRAAATGTTTGCCATTTTAGCAGTGGTGCATCCCCTAATCCCATTTTGCAGGCCTAGCTGCCAGTAAAGGTCCTAGCAGGTTTGGTAGCTAGAAAGACCATTTTCAAAAAAAGTGATCAAAAGTAAATACAACAAACCCTATGTGTGGCTTTTACTTAAAAATTTAATGAGCAGGTTTCATTTATCCTTTTTGAAATTAATCTTAAAGTTGAAATAAAACAAGTGATTCATTGATGGAATATTGACCCTGAACATTTCTTTTATTAGCTTGTTTGGCTATTTTGAATGCCTAACAATGGAATTATGCAGTATCAAAGGATATGAAGGAGCATAAAACACATCTAAAGTGTATATTACTTAAAATAACCTCAAAAATGATGCAGCGACATTTAGCCTTAATTTAATCTGAGGATAAATGTGAATAAAGAACATGTACAAATGAACATTTTTGTCTACATTTAATATTTGTCCCTTTTTCACAAATGTGCTTTATCACCTATACGTTTATGTATGTGTGTGTGTGTGTGAGAGAGAGAGAGAGTGTGCGTGTGTGTGTGTGTGTGTGT
>NW_013952497.1:1139624-1141703 GCF_001266775.1 Austrofundulus limnaeus
GTAGTCACATATTAGTAGATGAATTGTGTTACTAAACATTGAATTTGTAATTTCAGAGTTTTCAAAATGTTAAATAGGCCTATATATATTTCAAGGCAACTGCTCACAAAAGGTGGGATGATGAGAGGAAAGGCAATGTGATTATTGTGGCCAGCTCATGCAAATTGTTTTTTTTTTTTTCTTATTTTTATTATTCAGAGTCAAATTGGCTCTACAATACATTAGCAACACCAACAAAATTTATGAACTCCTTTGAATACAACACCGTTAATCCAGGGATCTAGAACACAATTTGATTAAATGTCTACTCTACTGAGTTGCAAACTAACTTCTGATCACTTACTGCTGTTGATTGCTATATTATCTATTTCCCCGCGCGGGACAATGAAGGCTGCTTCTATTCTATTCAATTCAGTTATATTTTTATTTCTATTCTATGTGGTATGTTAGTCACTTTTCACTTGATTTCAAGATCTGACCTGGTTTTTGTTCTAAATCAAAATACATAAAGTGTAAGTTTGTATGTACTAGTGTGTGTAATGTTTGTACTGTTATCCGCAATGCACAATACCATGCAGTGGTTGGTATAATTTACTCACAGTTGGCTTGTGTCTCTCTTCATTGTAGCTGCTCATATTTAGGCTGCAACTGGTGCAACTCCACCAACATTGCCGTAGCAACAATTCAACAGGAAAGAGTCAGAAATGTAACTATTTTTAGGAACACCAAACAATACAGAATAGGCTAACACCTGCCTCACCAAAACTGCAAATACTATCAGCAAATTGGGAACATTCTGCACTGCTGTGATTTGGAATCCTGCTGCAACACTCTGCAAAATAAAGTTTTGCTATAATAAAGATCTAATTGGGTTACCCCTCAATTCCACCTTCTTGTGGTGTAGAACAGCTGTGGGCTGACTTGCACTCTGCTAAAAATATCTGTTCACAGGATCACAGAGAATGCTTTTTCAATGCATTAAGCAAATATTTGACAAAGCTGATAATGACTGCATGGTGAATTTGCATGAGTCTGTTTCATGCAATTGGCCGACATGCGGGACATTGCCTGATGTCACAGGAAGAGKTGGGACCAAGTCATTGTTTTGCAGCAGTAGCGGCTCGTGAGCATAAAAAAATTAGTGGGGCAGACATTGTTTTCCTAAATCAATATAAACAAAATTTGTGGCATGTTTTCTAGGAAAAACATAGGCTACGTTAATTTTAATCAGTTATTTGTGCACAAAGTTGTCTTTTCCTCCCTCATCGTAGGTGTTCTCGTTAAAAAAATAGGGTCCGGACATTAAATAAGCAGAAAAGCCTCACACCTGAACTTATTTAATTATTKGAGAAACTGATCAGACAGGTAGCTAGAACACACAGCTTTCTGGATTAGATTTCTAATATGATTTTGAGTAGGCATAATATCCTGCAATAAAACTCCAGATTTACAAAGTTAAATGGGGACAAGACATCTTGTGAAATAATTTTAATAAAAGTTAAAAAAAAGGCAAAACAGTGAACTATGCATCCTCCATGGACATAAGTAGGCTAGTCTGATTAAACAGCCATCCAGAATTAAAATATGTATCAGGACCAACTTAATAAATAACGTCCATTAAATCTTACATTTTTTGTAAAATATAAAGTCTTTTCAAGTAAAAAGGGTCAAGGCCAATTCAAGTCATATGTCATAGGTSTWAAAGTCCAAGTCAAGTCACAAGTCTCTGAACATTTTTTCAAGTCAATCTAAAGTCATAATATTAAAGACTCAAGTCTGTCTTGAGTCCAAGCCATGTCAGTCGAGTCCCTCTGGTCACTGCAATCCAATTTTGAAATCATGATACAATCACACACATCATAAAGGCTCCAATGTCCCAAGACAGACTACACTATAACCCCTTCTCCTTTGTCGAGTCTCACTAATCGTTCATATCTGTTCAGTTCTACTGAAGTGTAGGTGTGTCTGTATGGTAGTGTGTCTCTCGCTCTGTGGGCATGATTGTGGGCAGAACATCAGTGGGTGGCTTTAACCGTTGTGGTTTTATTGTCTGGTAATAGGATATATATACATACGTAT
>NW_013952497.1:1143719-1147519 GCF_001266775.1 Austrofundulus limnaeus
GAATCACTGTAATGCAATCACATTGGCCAAAAATATGTGTAGTTTCATTTAATTCCTACCACTTAGTTTAGTTCCTAACACTTATATATTTACCCTAAAATTTATTTATCAGCAAGGGTACATTAAAGGAAGCTATATTTAACCCTTGAAAGGGWAAAAAACAGAAAAAGAAAAAGGTCTTATGTTGATTTTTTTTTCCTAGCCAAACCTCCCTATTGCTGTTCCTCACAGGCTAGACTGTGGGGTTGCTACCAGTAGTTTACAAGCKTCTTGCCATTTGGAACACTACTGCCTCAGGAGAGGAACAGTAAAGCTGGTTTGGAGAGTTGCCGGAAAACAGCTAATCCATTCAGATGCTCCAAACCAAACCTTACACCACAATGATGGGACTTACAGAAGAATAATGAACAAATCTCTACTGTGAGGAGAAATAAGAAGGTTAAGGACAATGAGGGGGTCCAAAGGGTCTTTTAGTGAATTTATATTTGAAATAAACAAAAACCATATCAAGGAAAGCTTTTTTTTGTCACAATGTTCTTTATCATCTTTTTACGTTTCATAAAATTCACTATTTTTTATAGAAAACGCAAATAAATATGAACAGTTCTCATATTGTCAACTTTAAAAGTACATTGCATCCTTTTTAAGTGTGGTCTTTTAATAATGCTTTTGGTGATGTATTGGAAGTGTGTGAAGGCCATTGCAGCAAAGTTGCATTCTCACATTAAACGTAAGTTTGTTTTTGGTCTTACTTCCCCACACATTGCCTCTCAAGGGATAGATAATACACGTTGTTAGGAAGCACAAACAATCTCAAAATGTTTTCAAATCTGTAATTTAATGCATAATACTATATTTTTGTCCCTCAATGCAAATTCTTAGTTCCCTAAGCTGAAAGAGTATTCATAAATTAATTAAAACAAAATGCTATGGATGTCTGTATTTTACAGATACCTGTCTGTTATGAATGTAAGCATGCTGTTGGAATAGTAAGGTGAAATTTCCCATCTAATCCTGTGTAAAATGTCAAACAAAGATAAATGATGGATCTGAGTGCTGCTATAAGAGGCACAGGTATATATATAAATCACACTTTAATCATTTTAATTGGTCTTAACTGTAAAGGTCAGTAAAACAAAACTCCCAGGTTTGATTAATAGACAGCAACTCTTAGAGAAGGTGACRTTTAACCATTTTATTTATTCTTCTTTTCAACTTACAGTTGTAAACTTCTGCTGTACTAATGGTCTACTAAACAAAAAGACTAAAGCATTATTACAATAGCAGACTTTTTGACATGAACAATACTTAGTACTTTTTGCTTTGTTTTATATAGAAAGGAAAAAAAATGTATAGGTCCTCTGGACGGGTTCCCGTCCACTGAACCCGTCCAGAGGACCTATACATTTTTTTTTTCCTTTTGATTTTTTACCTGGATTACTGAGATGCATCAGGACATTTGTTTTATATAGACTTTTTTCATTGCAATAAGGCAGATAGATGGCAGAAGAACTTCAAGCCAAACTAACTACATTATTATATGTTTAAAAAATAATTACGAGTCAGTTCTTATTCAGAATCGTTTCCAGCTGAATGCAATCTGTGCATGTCAGCACACAAACACACATTTTATTCATATTGKGTGTCTTCGGAGTTGAACATTATTTATTTAAAAACCCACAGGGACAAAAAGAAACATCACACTTAACCTAAGGTTGATCTCACAACATCAATTATTTCCAAATCATAATCAAGGGTACTTGTTAAACTGAGTAAACTAGATTACAGCTTTATGATAATGGCATGTTATTTTTGTATTTCAGATTTGTTGAATTCATAGAAAATGAATGCATGGTGGTTAATGTAAACATGCTTGAATGTTAAGCAATAATAATAATCAAAACAGTTAAGTTACTGCATTTGTTTCCAAACTAATTCTTATTGGAARTAAGTACACAGTATTTCTATTTGTTTAATATGGAGATAAAAATAGCATATTTATTTATTTTTTCCTCTAACTATACAGACCAAAAAATTAATAAATAAAAAGCAATGAAAGTGCCTAGCGATATTGAAAGAATGTCTGTTACCTGATTCCATTCATGCCAGTGTTTTATAAAATGCTTCAGTAAAAAGCTGTTTTGGTCAAACTTTGAAAACAAAATGCTATATAAAATACTGGAACACATTACACTCAAAATATGTGTAGTAAATTTACTTCAATCCAAAGAATAGGATTATGGAATAATCTGGGGAGTGATGTTAAAAATGCCAGCTCAATGTGTATGTTTAAGCGAATGATAGAAGTTGGTTTGTTGAAGAAATATGAAACAGAATATAGGTGGATCTATACAAATTGTTGCTTGAAAACGAGTTGACATTTTTCTTTTTCCTTTTTTTTTATTTGTACTGTAAATTTAAAAAAAAAACCTGGCAGATATGTTTTTGTTTTCTTCCTGCTGCCTTTTATTTTATTTGTGATGTCTTTTTTATTGTATATATAATGTATTTTTTCAAAGAAATTAATAAATGACTTTCAGCTACTACCACATAACTGTTTAGCTCAATATTTTTTTTTCAAATAAACTGAGTTATTGCCATGTTTGTGTTGGCTTAAGTTGATTTGTTGTGGTGGCCAACTTAAACTGGATACATTTTAAAAGGTAACCAGTTTGATTACTTTCTGTGCATTTCATTCAAATACATGCAAGGGTTAATAAAACATGTTGTTAATGGATAAATAAAACTATAAAATAAATATAATTCAAATAAAATTACAATACATTAGAAAAACTGGAGTGTGGGGGTGACATAAGGACGGAAAGAGTAGATGTATCAGAGTGAGCCAGAGACAAGAGAGATGTGACTGGYGAATTCTCATTGGAGTTCTATAATTACTTTATGCCATTAGACTTGCAGTCTATAATTAACTACCTACAGGGGTTAGCAAGAACAAAATCACTAGAAGAGAAAGAGGAAAAAATGACAAAAATATAATATTCTAATACTGAAGAAGAAACAAACACATAAAGCAAAGGAAACATGATAGTAGGGGGGAAATAAAACAAAGTATATGTGCATAAATGATAAATAACTGACCATACAGTTTAGCATTGAAAATTGAAATAGTTCACATCAACTGATTGATTTAACTTATTAGTAAGTTCATTGAGTTGTGGCAGTGTACATTGGTCACTGGTGAAATTAGCAATACAAATTCTGATTAGAAGATAATATAATATAAAAACAGTGTATTTATTAACAATTTATCACAATGCTTGGATTAGCTATGAGGAATAAAATTAGCAGCCATTAAATGAGAAAAAAAAGATTGCATTATAATGTTTTAAGATAACTGAGAAACCCTGGATGAATGCATTGCTTTGAAGGGAAATTATTATTTTTACACTAAACAACTGGTCAAAGTCTGCAGACAAATAATAAACATTAGACCCATTGCACTGCTCAAAGCCTCCAAAGTGATATAAGAATTAAATTGAGTTAATCGAACATTTAGTGTTGTATGATATTTGAAGTTCTCCCATTTTCTTTCTAATGTAGCTAATCCTAAATGCTTGGTTTATAATTTCTACTTTGGAAAAAAAAACTTTGCTTGAATAGAAAGTGTGGCGCCTTCATGGGTTACTGCCACATTATGTGCAGAGGGTTGTAAAATAAATAAATAAACAAATAAATAAAATAAGAGGCATACCAAAAACAGATACAGAAAGACAGGCAGAGGAAGAGGTTAGGGGAAGAGACAAAAGGGATTAGTGTGTGTGTGTGTGTGTGTGTGTGTG
>NW_013952497.1:1148404-1151014 GCF_001266775.1 Austrofundulus limnaeus
CATATATATATATATGGAAGATTTAGCCTAATTCTAAAATCCTGTGTCACCAGTCAATTAAATGAGACAGAAGGACACTTACCACATGTGTGCGTGCTGTGAACTTTTAGTYAACTGGCTCAGGAGCCCATGAGGCTAGATGTAAAATGTTATTTCAATGCATGCCCACGTTTCTCCTCTTTTATATGACATTCCAGAGACCTTTCTATTTAACCATGGTTGAAAAGTGTATGCAGACATATGTGGAGTTAAAAAAAATAATGGTTCTTCACTGTCTGCAACAGTTACCATTGTTTATTTTAAACAGACATTCAAAGACAAATTATTTTAGTTGTTTGTGAACAAACAAAAAAAGTTTGACTTTTGTGTGTTTTGTACTCCAGAAATGCACAGTTTAAGCTCCAATTTACACTTGACACAGTTCCGCTACACTTTGCTGCACTGCCCAGTTCACCATCATTCATTTCCACCCCACCGTGTGTGGCTCCAGTCCGCTCCATTGCAAAACATAGAGGTGCTCTGAGAAACATATGCAGCAAATGTAAGATTGTGCAATAAATCCAATGATAAATGCAGAAATCCCAATTTAGTTCATTCTTTCCACATTTGCTCTGCCATCCAATAAAAATTGTATCAAATCAAATTTTGATGGATTGCTGTGTGCAAACCATTGCCCTTCTGTTGTAGAGTTAAAGCTTCCATTGACCATATTGGRTACATGTTTGCTGCAGTGGTCTGCGTGGATTAAGTGTAAATTGGAGTTTAGGAAAAAAATAACACTCTTCATTGAACTATGAAGTTGCCATTGAACCTCAACAGGAAGAGAGACTATTCACACCAAGAGTGCTCAGAGAGGTAAGTTTGTACACAGTATTAATGTTACTAGATGCACTGAAAAAATATTAAATATAACTAATGAATATGGATGAAACTCCATTGAGTTTCACTTCTGCCCTGAAAGGAAGAAGCAGGTATAGATAATGGATGGATGAATGGCTAAATAGTTAGTGGTATTATTAACAAATTAGAAATTAACTGATAAACATTTAATTTTAGTTAAATACTTATTTTATTTACATTAGTTTTCATCACTTCAAAGATTCCATGTTGCTGGTTTGAAACAACAAATCTAAAACATAATATTTCAGCATGGTTGTTATCAAACAATCAGAATTCATGATGGCAAAAGTCCACTCTTGCTAACGTTCTTGCTATTTTTCTTTTTCCATTTCCATTTCTTAAATGTGTTGCTTGTTATTCATTTGTCCACCCAACTAGTCCTTCTTCTTCTTTCACCTGCTCCCAGTTCCAATACATAACACACAATTTTTATGCATATTTATTCATAACTACCCTGTCAATCAAACACCTGCCTTGCAAAGTTCAGGAAGAGTGAAATACCACTAATACCGAAACATCTCTATGCAGCATTTGCATAAAGCTAGAAATAGGCTTGGGTGTCAAAATGCGTCTGATTGGTGACACTCCCACTTAATTTGGGAAATGACATTTCATTTTATCTGGGACTTTGAAGGTTCTCACAAGGAACAATTTGCATATTTTATTTCTATTAAAAATGACTCTACTGCAGAAAAGCATGCCATGGAAAGATGAATCAACCAATTAAATGCGTACAGTATCTACAGGACCGAATGATGACACTGCAAACTTCWTACATATGATGCAATAAAGGTCAAGTCATGAAATAATTTTCCTATTTGCTCATAAATCATCAGTTTAAAAAAGGATAATTTATTTTAGAAAGGTACAGTACTCCCAATGGAAGCAAAAAATAACTGATCCGAAAAAGTTATGGATACATTTCATACTTGGTGTCCTTAAATCACAAACCACAGTCCAAATGAAAATTATCTGGACTTAGATTGGTTGTTGAGTTACAGTAGAATAAGGGGATAAAAAAACAACTACAAACTACAAGGATATAATTTTTAAGTAAACAAACATGTAAACTGTATATGTATTGTTTTTTCATCACAAGAGCAGTTCTGCATGCCTCTGTTCACCAGTCACTGTACAAATAGCAATAATTTTATTATTATGGCTTCGCTAGATCTCACAGCTCCTTGCAGTTTTTGGTGACAGGTTAAGGCATTTAAATTGAGTTAATTGGAGAGCATGAGCTGAGCTGCTGAATGATTTGCAGTCCTGGTAGGTAGGCTACCGTCTATGGGACAAGAAAACAGTGAAAGGCTTTTGAGAGGCATTAAAAACATTTGCCAGCTGCAGAGTCAGTTGAAGAGGATGTTGAGAGACAGTTGGACGGGAAAGCAGAGGATGTTGATTCTTGATAATAAGTCTGAATGACTGCAGAGAGAGAGAGAAACAAAGAAGGGTTCTCTCTCTTGCTCAGTAGGTTTTACCCTCTATAGGTGATTGTTGGCAATTTCAATAAGCATCACAATAAGTTGATTTACAAAAAACACAGACACTGGCAATTGCATTGACACCTGGCTTTTATGGCAGCAGGCAATAAAAAAATCAATTTTACATGATTACGTGATACTTCTAATCTCTGTTAACTTTAGTCTACAGAGACTCAGTTTGTAGAATTTAACAAGTAGGGCTTCAGTGCAGTACATATATATATAT
>NW_013952497.1:1154686-1158230 GCF_001266775.1 Austrofundulus limnaeus
CACCACCACCACCACCACCACCACTACCACCCAACGCTGACCTTGAAAAGGCTGTGGAACTAAATTCCCCCTGGTGTTTACGTTGACGTGGCTCCCCCTGCTCACTCCTGTCTYATCTTATTCCTTGACAGACAACCTGAAGCTGTACAGAATGAACATTTCTACACTAATATTCTGGACAATGGCTGAACTATGGGGTGTATTTTTTTGGGGACTGGATTCTTTGGACTCATTCTTCAGATATTCACACAAGTGCATACAACATTCATGGCTTCAGATGCACACACTCTAAACTCACTTACTCCTCTGGCTAATAAATGTGCTCTTGCTTGTAGCGTTTTTTTTTTATAAGCACTATTGTGTGTCACCTTTTYTTGATATGATATTTTGATATTTTTTCCCTCATCTAACCTGTTTTTTTCCCCGATTTTCTTTTTAAAGATAGTGCGACCCCTGCTGGTTGCTGCATGACCTGTACACCTTTCCCCCTTTGTTTTTTTAATTGTGTGTCTTCTTTAATGGGTGTTCTTAAATGTAATTTCATTGTGCTCTGCACAATGACAATAAAGGCATCATCAATCATCAATCAATCAATCAATCAATAGAAAGTGGAACAAATGAATTCTTGTAACAGTTTAGTCTACATGCAGGAACTCTGAGACATCGACCTGCAGGAATAAACTGATACTCTGAATGAAGAATTTGAATAGGGTCTGAGATGATTTTCTGGGCCTTTTTGGTTATTGTTTCATTGAAAATGGTCTGAAGTGAGGGTTGCTACTTGACTCCCATCAACTTCATAGCGTTTTGTGTAAAACAACTGAGTTTGGCCTGTGTATGGACAGAAAGGTTATCAAACCAGACGGAAATGCCATACCTAATGATGCTGTCTATCACAGCATGGTAAACTAGCAGCATCACTTTCTGACTGACATCAAAGGCCCTTAACCTGTGCAAAAATTGTAATTGCTGCTGGATCCTGTTGCAGACAAATTCAACCTGACCAGTCCATGAAAGTTCATTGTCAATTTGTATTCCAAGGTATTGTGGGAATCTACCTGGGCAATTACTTGATTGTGGATGACCACTGGTGAGGTGTCTCCAACTGCTTTTGGGTCAAAGATCAGTTCCTGTGTTTTTGGACATTAAGAATTAGAAAGTGTTCCTCACACCATGAGCGTAAGTTTGAATCTGCTGTCTGTAGCTGGTTAAGTGTGATGTGTCTGAAATTAGGCAAAGAATAGCTGTGTCATCCGTCCATTTTCTGCCGCTTATCCAGGGTCGGGTCTCGGGGGAAGCAGCCTAAGCAGAGAAACCCAGACTTCCCTTTCCCCAGCCACTTGGGCCAGCTCATCCGGGGGAATCCCAAGGCATTCAGGCCAGCCGAGAAACATAGTCCCTCCAGTATGTCCTGGGTCTTCCTCTGGGCCTCCTCCCAGTAGGAAGTGCCCGGAACACCTCACCAGGTAGGCGTCCAGGAGGCATCCTAACCAGATGCCCGAGCCACCTCAACTGGCTCCTCTCAATGTGGAGGAGCAGTGGCTCTACTCTGAGCCCCTCCTGGATGACTGAGCTTRTCACCCTATCTCTAAGACAATCTGATGAACCCTCCTATCCAGAACCTCAAAAAGACCTTACCAAGGAGGCTCAGAAGTGTGATCCCCCTAGAGTTGGAACACATTCTGCGTCCCCCCCATTTAAATAGGGTGACCACCACCCTGGTCTGCCAATCCAGGGGAACTGCCCCCGATGTCCACGCGATATTGTTGAGTTGCATCAACCAACACAACCCCACAACATCCAGAGCCTTAAGGAACTCCGGGTGAATCTCATCCACCTCTGGTGCCTTGCCACCAAGGAGCTTTTTAACCACCTCAGTGACCTCGGCACCAGAGATTGGAGAGTTCGACCCAGGGTCCTCAGGCTCTGCTTCCTCATGGGAAGARGTGTATGATTGAGGAGGTCTTCGAAATATTCACCTCCACCGGAACGTGTTTGAAGTTCCCCTGGAAGTGTGAGTTGAAGCTCCGTCTGATGGGAGACTCTGACAGACGTTCTCAGCAGACCCTCACTATTTGGGTCTGCCAGGTCTGACCAGCATCCTCCCTCACCACCGGAGCCAACTCCTCCAGGCAGTGGTCAGTTGACAGTTTTGCCCCTCTCTTCACCCGATTGTCCAAGACATGCAGCCACAGATCAGATGAAATGACAACAAAGTCTATCATCGAACTGTGGCCAAGGGTGTCCTGGTGTCAAGAGCACATATGGACACCCTTATGCTTGAACATGGTGTCTGTTATGGACAATCCATGACGAGCACAGAAGTCAAATAGCAAAACACCACTCGGGTTCAGATCAGGGGTGCCATTCCTCCCAACCAAACCCATCCAGGTCTCACTGTCATTACTCACATGAGCGTTGAAGTCCCCCAGCAGAAAGAGGGAGTCCCCGTTAGGAGCACTCTCCAGCACCCCCTCCAAGAACTCCAAAAAGGGTGGGTAATCGGAACTTTTGTTAGGCGCATTGGTACAAAAAACACTCAGGACCCATCCCCCCACCCGTAGGCGGAAGGAGGCTACCCTCTTGTTCATCGGGGTGAACCCCCAACATACAGGCACCAAGATGGGGGGGACATGTAAGCCCACTTATGCTCAGCACCTCTCAGCATGGGTAACTCCAGCGTGGAAGAGTGTCCAACCCCTCTCGAGGAGACTGGTTCCAGAGCCAGAGCGATAGGTGAGTCCGACTATATCTAGTCGGAACCTCTCAACCTCACACACCAGCTCAGCCTCCTTTCCCACCAGAGAGGTGACATTCCACGTCCCTAGAGCCAGCTTCTGTAGCCAAGGATCAGACCACCAAGTTCCCTGCCTTTGACCACTGCCCAACACACAATGTACCCTCCCACAGGTGGTAATCCCATGGAAAGGGGAGCCCACATCTCCTCTTCGGGCTGTGCTTGATCTGGCTCCATGGGCGAAAGCCCGGCCACCAGGTGCTCGCCAACTGACCCACCTCCAGGCCTGGCTCCAGAGTGGGGCCCCAGTGACCCGRGTCTGGGCAAGGGAACACTGAATCCATTTATGTTACTCATCATAGGGGTCTTTGGGCTGCACTTTGTCTGATCCCTCACCTAGAACCTGTTTGCCTTGGGTGACCCTACTGGGGGCTTGAAGCCCCCGACAACATAGCTCATAGAATCATTGGGACACTCAAACCTCTTCACCACAATAAGGTGGCAGCCCAGGGAAAGGGGCTCTCCAGGTGCACCACAAAATGTATTTAATGGTTTAAAAAGTGGATGTTGCACAATGCATTTCATTTAAGCTATGAGTGCCATTGAGAAAAGTGTCCTTCACAACAATTCCATTTAAATGCTTGGAGTTTGTAATGCTAAATATGCTTGAGTGTTTTTTTTTAACTCCTCACTTTTTTATTGAGGAATGTCCACTTTAGGAAATGCTAAAGATTGTTTGATGCAGTCATTCATTCCAAGTGATCAACTTATTAAACAAATAGGGGGTGGGGTTCAATAGGGCTGTTT
>NW_013952497.1:1158305-1163313 GCF_001266775.1 Austrofundulus limnaeus
CAACTGCAGGTACTGGAATTCAAATCAAGGAAAGTCAACCTGAAAGTAAAACCATGTTTTTTTTTTTTTTATTTTATTTAGTTCAGATGTGGGAGCCCTTAAGATCAAAAACTGTTTCCTATGGAACATGGATTGCTGTCAAGAGAGATATGAATGGTTTTCACATGATAAGAATGTGCAGTGATGACTGTTAAACAGCTAATTGCTTGAGTCAGATAAAAATCAAAATTACATAGCGTGATTAGACTCCAGTATAAGCTGATGTCTAGATGTATAGTAGATGTAACATTCCCCATTGTTTGGTATAATGTAACCAATTTTTAAATTTGAATAACTGTGGCATAAACCCTTCTACAAAATGTAAGTTTGTTTATTTTAACATGTTCCTTAACAGTTACTTTTTGTTCTATGTGTATACACATTTGTTTTTGCAGTATTGATATTGTTCAGCCTCTTCTGCTGCCTCTGCCTGACCACTGAAGATGAACAGCTCCAAAAGGGAGGCATCCAAGTTGTTACATAAATGCCTACTTTGTTGTAATCCCAGTGAAGCTAATGTTGGGGAGATATCTGGAAACAACTGTGRTAAAGTCATTGACCAAGGCAAATGGAAGTTTTGTGTTCAGGATCATTGTAAGGTCTTTGTGGAAGGGAATAAGGGAATAGAATGTTGTGCTTTCTTTTTAGCTAAACCTGTAGAAAACATCTTCGGGTCACTGACTCAGCCCAGATATCCATTATTTGGATCCCCTTTCACCTTGAAACCAGGATGTTTTTCATCAGTGACTTCACACATCATGTTGTTCTCTTGGACTTTTCTTGCTAGAATTTCCCTGTGCACCCCTTGTTCTTTTTTAAGTATTTGACATTCTTCTACTTGTTCTCCCTTTTTTTTTTTTCTAGAACTTGTAACATGCTTCCCAGGCTTTTTTTTCTTTTGGTAGTTAAAAAAATAATTCACACAAAATATTTGTGATAAAATTTTCATAGTATAGATGTTTGTAACATTTGTCACCCTCATTCAGTGCATATATTGGTTTATGTGGAGAGACAGATAGTTGTTAAAATAAAATAAAAAATCCCCCCTTTGGATGCAGTGGTTGATAAAGTGATACTACTGTAAGCTGCAATTATAGAAGCAACAGAGATATACATGGCTGGAATTTGAAAACACATACGCAAGCATTAAATTATTGAATTTGTATTCTGTTACCTGAGCCTTTGACACAATTTGCACAACAGTTAAAAGTAAAATATATATTGTTATCAAAATAGCATAGGGAAGTGMGTAGATAGTATGGATGAAGCACAACTAACAGTTTTATGTGTAGAAAAAAATGCATCCCTTACCACACAATAACATATTGTGAATTAAATGGTAACTGGAGATGTGACCGATACAATTCTTTTGAATGTTTCCAACGAACAATGGGAACCGAGTTGTGGGCAGGAAGGTGGAGTAAGGAATCCTCATATAATCGTTCCCCCTGGAACACAGAGACAATCGATCYCTAGAGGTGTGCCAAAACTTGATTCACATAAGAATCTAGATTCTCATTTCCTATGATTCAAAATCGATTTAAAATTTAGTAGTAAAAGTAGTGTTCCATGTTGTATTTTTGGTACTGCAACTTTCCTGTGGAAAGAAAAGTGCATGTTGTTCCACTGTAGCACTTTATTTACAAAGCAATTTAATTTAGTTCCAACTTATTTTATAGCTCCGATCCAGGCATGCTTTTTTTCAAAAAGGCACTTTCCTTAAAATTTAAAAGGCAGCATGTTTAATTGCATTATATTCTAACAACAATTCACTTTTATTTTTGTTACTTAAGCAACATGTTATATTCCCTTCATGCAACGGTTGAAAAGTTACATTTAAGATGATATGTTCAAAACATTAAATGTGAAAAATACACTTTATTGTCTGTATTTGTCATTCTGTCTTGCAAAGCAGACTGGAGTAGATCATGCAGATTCTATAGACTGAAGCAGATTTTTTTTATAAAACATACTGTATCATTTTGAATTGAAAATCATTTTGAATTGAAAATTGATTTTGAATCGAATCGTGGGCCCCCAAACCGGAATCGAATTGAATTGTGACATAGTAAAAGATTCCCACCCCTTTTGATCACTCTTCATTTTCTCACCAAAAAACAGGCAGAGGGGTGGAGTACGGAAACCTCAGAAGGAAAGGGGACAGGGTTCCACTTGACAAAACCCAWGGTTCTGCCCATGTGACATGATGGCATCATCACGTATGCCACACGTGATGATGTATAAAGAAGTACCTTGTTCAAAATCAAACTGCTTGTTTTAATGGCTCTATGAAATAAACAACTCATCAAGATCCTGATCCCTTCAAAGAGCCATTTATCCCATCTCTACAGGTGACTGTAACATCTCACTTTCCACATGACTTTTACAGTATATCATAATCCTAAGTARAGAGTTTCAAGCTCTTTATCTAAGTGAGTAGAGAAAACTAAAACTGACTTAATTTATATTTTCTTGTTTAACAGTGAAATTTAAAGAACCATATTTGTCACAAATTAGAAATACAGTGTAAAATCAGAAAAAAATCTTGTTTTATCGGTCTGCTTTGACCGTGCTATCATCCCACTGTAAACCTAAGCTGCAGTCTAGCCACAATAATTTTAGGCATCTCTAGGCTGCTACAGTCTGATACAAGTTGGGAATTAAAGCTTGACCTAATATTATGAGAGAATAGTGTCACTGATTTTTGTTTGTGACCAAGTAACTAATGCAACATGCAGCCATGTTTTAAGACATTTTTTTTTTTTGCAAAACTCAACTTTGGTGTGTGACTTGCAAAACTGTATTGTGGGCCATTATTTCATTGCCCACTTCTGTCCCCAATGCACCCACCTTAGCATGCTTTGTACCCACCTTAGTTACACAGTAATTTGTGTACATCCCACGAACTAGGGCTGAAAGAAAGATGATGTTTCAAAGTAAATAATTTTCATGAGAAAATAATTGTTTATGTCGTTGGCAGCAATGTTTCTGACTGCAAGATAGGTTAGTGTATTTGAAATGCACTTCTGATGTTTTGAAACTGTGGTTACAGTTTGCCAACTTGTTTTACTTCTTTGACATGTTTCTACTTACTGTGTATTTTTTTCTGTCATGTTAGCACATCTACACTTACTGAGGATATAGCTCTCAAAGTAACTCAACTTTTCTTTCAGACCTTTTTTTAATTCTCTGTCCTCATAGCCATCATCCAATCCCACCCATTGTCCCCATGCCTGCTGTTCATCCATGTGTGATTGATAGTAGGATGCATTCATCCCTTCATCCACCGCTCAGCACCCTGCTTTTCCCAAAGCCTTGCCATCCTTCTCTCTTACCTGCTGTCACCAGATGGCTCACAACCTGCCTCCAACAGTCAATAAAAGCCACAATTATCCTTCATGAACAACAAAAGAAAATGCAACGCACCCACACGCTCATTCCCACACAAATCCAATAGTAGTTTTCTGAACAGATAAATCAACTTTTGAACAGAAATTTACCAATAATGTATATACATGTGTATGTTTTATATAAACACACACACACACAAACACTTAAACAATACTATTTTTAACCAGTTGATGACACAAAAAATAAATAAGTAAATAAAAAATATATTAACATCCTTCCAACATATCCTCTCACCTTCACAACCATCAGTGAGTGAGTGCATCAGTGACRCAACAAGGCTTGACTTCCAATGTTAATTGCACATAATCTCACTTTATAATTACAATGACGTAAGAGTAGATACAAGTTGGAAACAAATGAGCACATTTAACGCAAAGAGCAACTGAAACATGCCCTTGCATTTTCCAGCGTAAAATCCACTTTATCACTTCACTTTATGCAAGACAGTTAGATTAAGAAAAAAAAAAAGGAAAACCTTATGAGATGAACCATTTGTAAAAATGTTCAGATAATAAATTTGCTACAACTAATTTACAGCTGAACATAAAGCACATTCAGGGACACAGACATCTCCATGCACACCTGCACAGATGAGTTAATCATGAGTAGAAGAACCAAATTTGTTAGATCTACAAGCCTGTGTCTTTATATCTTAATGACAGTTATTATTCTGTCACACAGTGACTCTCACTTTGCAGCAATGTTACTGACTGCAAGATATTTTCCTCCTCACACTATAATTACACACGACTGATTATGCACATGTGTTTTGCAGGGTGTACGTGCGCCATTGCACATGCAGGCAGTTCCCAATTTCTGCATGTTAATAAGAGGGATGACTGACAGCTGTAATAAATAGAAAGCCTGCAATAACAACCAGAGTGTTGCCCAACGCTGCAAGAAATAAAAAAGAAATAATAAAAAAGGAATGCAGTAAAGTGAGTTTTATGATATTGCTATATTTAACTTTATCAACGTATATTAAAGTGGAAATGAAAAACAAAAACTGATATATTTCAATGTGTATGATGTTATATGCATGATCTATATCACATTTTATTAAGAATGATATTTTTTTTATAGCCACAGTTGATGAAAAGGTTCAGAAGCATAATATGTATCCAACGGAATAAGTGCAGATATTGTGTAATATTTTCCCCATATGTTTTAGATTAGTATCTAGGCAGCATTATTTATTTAAATAATTAGATGATCGTCTTATATGTACCTATGATTATAAGAAATGTACAGGATATACTATTTGCAGAATTCCTAATACAAACAAGCTGATGACCAGTAAATAATACAAATAGTGAACGGTAAATGGCATGGTAAATGGGTTAAACTTATTTAATGTCTTATAACTTCTACTCTAAAGAGCTTTACACTTCAATCATTCAATCATTCACACACTGATGGTGGCAAACTAAACTGTAGCCACAGCTGCCCTGGCCCCTGGGGCACACTGACAGAAGCGGGGCTGCCATTCACCGGTACCGCCTCTGACCAACATTATCATATAGTGTATATATAAATTATACCACCATTATGTATATAT
>NW_013952497.1:1165092-1171692 GCF_001266775.1 Austrofundulus limnaeus
ATTTATTTATTTATTTATTTATTTGTTTATTTATTTATTTATTTATTTATTTATTTTTAGATCATTCGACCACCAACAATGAACTGAGGGGTCATTGTCTTCTGACCATCCTGCATTTAACTCAACTCTGCATAAGGTTTTTTGAAAATTAGCTGAAAATATGTCTAGTTTGTCAAACCATCATACCGAAATAAATTATTTTCATGTATTAGAACAGGCACTACAAAATCTTATTCAGATCTCTTCCTCACCCTCAGAAGCTAGTGACATTTCCGTTCTGAGTCAGTCATTACAAAATGTTTTAAACAACGCTGAGCAGAATTCACCCTCAGGTTCACCAAATCAGACTGAAAGTCTCATCGAAGCTTTACGTTACGAAATTTCTGTTCTAAACAGCAGATCGATTCCTAACTAAACTTTTGAGATCAATGAAATCGGTCCACAAAGTCCAGAAAATTTCATACACGACACTAATCGGACTGTAGACTTTTTTCATGATTTAGACCGTGCTTTAACTGCGTTAAATGCGCCTGTTGCGGGACAGCAACAACAGTCTGATCAGGACCGCTTCAAAACTCCTCAAATTCACAGCACAAATCCGGACCAGACTCCAATCGGTCTACTCGTTAACACTTTGAATAATTCATTATCTGCACTTAGAAACGCGCGTGTCAGACATCAGTCTGATAGGACACTGCTGCGGCTGAAAGCTCTCAAAATATTACACCCAACACGGGCCAATCAACGCACCCTGATTTATTTAGTATTTTAAATGATGCGTTGTTATTATTACGAATCGCGCGCTCCCCAGAACAAAACCATGAACAAGACCCAGGTACCCACCCGCAAAACATCGCTCCAGCARCACCATCTCCTTACCAGCATAACACAGTCCAGTATGGTGCTGAGGCCTCATCTCCCAAATCAACACAACCCCCTGATCCTTCTCCGACTCCTCTCTCCTTTCCAGCTCCGGGGCCTTCATCAAACCTGGCTCCAGAGCCAGCAGCTCCGCATAGCCACAGCGCATTCCGCTACGGTGCGGGGATTCCCGTTCCATCACCTTCCTCCTCTCCAGCTCCTGGACCTTCAACCGGTCCGGATCAAAATGAAATATCTTGCGAAAGATTTAATAATAAGAATTGAGGAGACAACTCATCATTCCCCCATCTGATGATCCTCCTAGTCTGGCAGATTTTAACACCCAGGTGATGAACATTCTTTCAGACATGGCTCACAGAACTGCTTCATTAATGGAATAGAACGATTTTGTTCAACCCGAGCTTTCCGGAGAGGGATTACCGTTAACGCATCACATCACTTTCGCTGTAGGAGATGAGCGCGAAATTTCTGAAAAATTCGCTGATTTTCTCGACYAATTAATTCAGTCTAACGCGCAAGTTGAAACAGACGGATCGTTAGAATTTACCGTTCAAATTGTCAGAAACTGGAGAGGTGGGGGTGGGTCAAAACGTAAACTCAGTAGGACTCTGGATGTCGAACTGTTGCGTAAAAAGAGGCTGCATCTTTTCATCACTGAAAATCAGGAAAATAAAATATGTTTTTCCCTAAGCTTAGCCCATGTCTGTAACCCCACGTTCACAGACGCAGAGGCTTTACAAACGGCTTTGCAATGGCAGACTCAGCTGGGGTTCTCAGTTTACACACCTGTCACATTATCTGATGTGATTCAATTTGAACACCTTATAAAAAGGAAAGTTGTTGTTTTTTACAGACCTTCCCCAGATGCAGCCCTCACTAAATTTGAAACAGACTTCTCAGACTGTAGCAGAGCAGTTTTCCTGTTTTTAATGGACGATCAATTTTACGTGGTGAAAAATATAAAAGGTTTCCTAGGCGTCAAAAACCTTTGCTATTTCTGCTTCACATCATTTGAAAATCGTCACACACATCYATGTGGAGGCTTCTGTGGGGTGTGTAATCACGCCTCATGTGTTCTGCACGAAACAGAACCAATTCATTGTCAGATATGTTACAGAACCTGTCGCAATCCAACCTGTTTTCAGAATCATCTGATCCCCATAGAAAGACGCATGTTTAAAAAAAAATTGTCAGTCAGTGTCAGCTTTACAAGCAATGTCTTGATTGTAAACAGATTTACAGAGTCCCGTTAACGGGAGATGCTGAAAGTCACACATGCACTTCCTGAAAATGCTTGATCTGTTATGAAAAGCTTGGACCCCGGATGTGATGTAATTCAGGACAACCACTTGTGTTACATCCAACCCACCTCGGGCGATAAATATCTGCAGAGTAAAATAATCTTTTACAATTTTGAAACCTTTCTGAATTCAGAAAAAGCACACGTCCCGTTTCTAGTGTGCACAAAGAGTGTGACAGGAAGCGTTTGGTGCTCGTACGGGCTGGATTGTGGCAGAGACTTTCTCTTAAAGTTCCAAAGGCCTCTGTACAGCGGATACTCGTTTATTGCGCACAACTCCCGTGGTTTTGATTCATACCTCATTCTCAACGGTATGACAGAGCTRGGTATTTCACCGAGCATCATTATGCAAGAATCAAAGGTTRTGTGTTTCACGGATCCTGATTACAACCTGAGATTTCTGGACAGCTTATCTTTTCTGACAATGAGACTGAGCACGTTTCCAGAAGCGTTGGGTTTCCCCGTCTGTTCAAAAGGTTATTTTCCACACAAATTCTCCTCTCTGGAACATTTAAATTACATAGGAGCGTTTKTGGCTGCGTCCTATTARGATGTGGACAAAATGCCCCCTCCGGAGCTGCAAAAGTTCAATGCGTGGCACAGTGAAGCCAGACAGAAAACATTCCATTTTGAAAAAGAGGCCATTTTTAATTTTAAAAATGACGTGGACATTCTGCAGAAAGGATGTTTTAAATTTAGACAGCAGTTCTTTGATGAGACCGGTGTGGACCCTTTCAAACAAATAACAATAGCATTAGCTTGCGRRAGAGTCTATCAGAGTAACTTCCTTAAGCCTTACAGGCTAGCCATTCCTAGTCCCACAGACTACATGCATCATAACACGTTTTCAAACGTTTCCATTCAATAGCTGGAGTGGGTCTCGTACAGCAGAAAAATACATATTGATCACATGCTTAACGCGGGAGAGAAAAAAWGTGGGAAACTACTTTCTGGATGGTTTTGCTGCGGTGGGAGGGGTGCACATGGCCTTTGAATTCCTGGGGTGTTTTTTTTCACGGATGTCCAAAATGTTTTACGCCTCAGTCCAAGTGTCCGTTAAGACACGTTCCGTTTGAAAGGATCTATGAAGCCACGAATGAGAAACTGTGCGCTTTAAAAAATGATCACAAATTAAAACTAGAAGTTATCTGGGAACACGAGTGAGAAAATATAAAAAAATCAGACCCGGCACTTGGCCAGTTCCTGCAGAATTACGACGCACCGAACCGTTGTACCCTCGTGAGGCTTTATASAGGGYTCGGACCTGTGCGGTAAGGCTGCATTTCAGCACACAACCTGATGAGACAGTGGAATATGTTGACTTCTGTTCTCTGTACCCCAGCTTGAACGCTGAGGGAGTTTATCCATTAGGACATCATAAAATAATCAACAGAGATTTTGATGAACCTGAAAACTATTTTGGTTTTATCAGGGCCACYGTAGAACCACAGAGAAAATTGTTTTTCTCGGTCCTCCCTTACAAGACCTCGCACGGGAAGTTYGTGTTCACTCTCTGTCAAACATGTGCTGAGTCAAACAATCAGCACACATCCTGTTTCCACAGCCCGCAGGAGAGAGTGCTCACAGGTGCCTGGACTACTGTGGAGTTTAATGCCTCCCTGGCCGCAGGCTACAGAGTGCTAAAGATTACCTAGGTCTGGCATTTTGAGCAGACAGACAGGTGGCGAAATTATGTCTAAATAGATTCTGGGGTAAGTTTGCGCAGAGGAGCAATCAAACACAGACCACCATTGTGAAAGAACCCAATCAGCTGTTTGACTTTCTGTTTTCAGGAAAATATAAAGTCTCCTATTTTCACTTCCTGAACACCGAACACCGAAGCTGTCCTGATCCAGTGGAGTTTTAATAGACGCTGCATTTCTCCTCCGAACAGGATAGACAACGTTTTCATTGCTGCGTTCACCACTGCGCTTGCACGCCTAAAACTGCTGAAACCTCTCCAGAAATTAGGACCACGAGTCCTATATATGGGCACAGATTCCTTGATTTACACCGTAAAACCGGGAGAAGAAATGCTACCAGTGGGAATTTTTTTTAGGTGATCTTACAAGTGAACTTTCGCCTGGAGATTCAATCCAGGAATTTGTCTCTGCAGGTCCGAAATCCGATGCGTATAAAACGAGATAGGGGAAAGTCTTGTTGCACGCAAAGGGGATCACACAGACTTGCGAATCCTGCACAAAAGTCAGTTTTCACGGAATCAGTCAGCTGGGGGAGGGGTTCCAGGCTGGAGATGAAAATTGTCAAGTTGGAATCCCGCAGCAGATTATAACACGTGACAAGAGAGGTTTTCTGCTCAAATRTTCAAACTTTAAAAAGAGATTCAAAGTGGTTTACGATAAACGTAGATRATTTAGTAACGGAACAACCTTAACTTTTGGTTGTAAATTAAAATAATTTTTTTGTGGAGCCGCTCCAGGCTCCACAATCAGGTCCTCAGAGTCCTGTCCGGGGTCCGATTGAGGGTCAGCAATCCCCAGTGAGAGTTCGGGTMTTGGTTCTAAATCGTCAGTGTCCAACGGTAGGTCAGGGTTTGAGTGGAGCCATCTGACGATGTCCTCATGTAGCAGATCGGGGCATGCAGTCTGAGACTGGTCCGCATCTGCTTCAAGTTGCGGGCCCTGCAGGTCTGCGAGCGGTGAGTGAGGGGTTGTAGCCAGCAGCGAGAGCGGGGATGTGGAAAAGTAATCCACTAAGTACTCTGGATGTCGCTCATGCGGTAGAGGCATAGAGGCGCGGAGGGGGGGACCCACGATGTCTTCGGGCAGATCAACATCACTCACCCCCCAGAATGTTGCAAGAGATGGTTGTTGGAGCGGTCGGTACATTTTCTTTTCGGTCTTTGAGTCGGAACTTCTGAGACTTCAGTCGTGTTCCTCTTCTTAAACTGTAGAGAGCGGGAGAGGGTGGAGCTGGGGATGGGGGTGGAGGTGAAGCTGTGTGTGTGTTTGTGTGTGTGTGTGTGTGTGTGTGTGTGTGTGTATGCGCGCGCATGCTTGCACGGAGGATGAGGAGTTAAAAATTTAATGTGTTTTTACCGCCAAGACATTGTTCCACTGGCGGCAGGTTTGAAACAGGGTGGAAATATCTGAAGCTGCACTATACTCATGCAGAATGGTATACAACACAATCACAGGCAGAGACAGAGCAGCACGATATGCTCCGCAATCTGTATGCATGCTGTCTAGGTGAAAAATAGTACTAGGATGGAGATGATCCATTTCGTAAATGGTTSCCTGCAGTTTCCACTCACCATTATGGCAGGTGTCGGATGTCCAACAAGCGCGGTAGAGCATTTTTTTTCTGTGTCAGCTCGGTTCTAGTGGGCGGGACACTCCAGATGATTGTATTTTTTTGAGCCATCAGGGTTTGCTTTGGGTATAAAATCTTTGAGAGGAACCAGTGCTGTTAGAACCAGCCAGTCTTCATATTTCACGTTGGTGAGAGGCGTGAAGATGGAAAACTCTTCATCATCTCGAGTCTGGTAAAGACCAAGCTCCCCTCTGTGATAATCAAAAACATACCCCACACTTGCACTGAAACCAAATTTCTGCAGGGAGAACTCCCTGTGCAGGAGATGAGCAGGTGGAATCMGACTCCTGCAGATATAAGCATTTCTTTTCTTGGGGGCCCCCCGTGAGGTTTTCTTCCGGTTGTGAAATCGAGACCGTGGTGAAGATAATTAGCGCTTCAGAATCAAAGCGCGCATTCTACTGATCTAACTCGGTAGAGGTAGCTGCATTTTTTTTGCAGGGCTTTCTTTACCYCTGTCAGAAGGGGATCTGCATCTCTTTGACATGACTGAGTTTTATCGGTTTCTGCAATAGAGAGAAAGAAAAGGCTAAATCTAATTTAAAATCATATTGCATCATGTAAAATAAAAATAAATAAAACAGAATAAAACAATAAAACAATTACTAACCTGTAAATTTAGTTAATGCAAACTCCACTTCTGCTGTTGATGTGGAATGGTGCAGGAACACAACGGGAGGTCTTCTCATTGATGGAAGTACAGACAGAATGACACAGGTTCAATTTCAATGGTTTCACGAACCGAGGAGGGCGGGATCAGGTGCATAAAACAGGAGCTGATTGGTTGAAGAACATGTTTTACGAAAAGTTTCAGACTTGACAGGTTTCAGGGAGGGCTGAGTGACCAAGAGGTGGGCCACGGGAGAGAGAGGCGGGATCAGGTGCTTAAAATAGGAGCTGATTGGTTGATGGACATGTTTGATGAGAAGTTTCAGACTTGACAGGTTTTAGGGAGGGCTGAGTGACCAAGAGGTGGGCTGGGGGAGAGAGAGGTGGGATCAGGTGCTTAAAACAGGAGCTGATTGGTTGATGGACATGTTTGATGAAAAGTTTCAGACTTGACAGGTTTCAGGGAAGGCTAAGTG
>NW_013952497.1:1172026-1175265 GCF_001266775.1 Austrofundulus limnaeus
GGGAGGGAGGGAGGGGGAGAGGAAGAAGGGCTTGACCAGAAGTCCTGCCCTAAAGGGGTGGGGCACCTGTCACTTTTCGTGTGATGTCATTTGTCAAAWGCCAGGGTATATATTCCCTTGTTTTGCTGTGTCTTTTTTTGTTTAAAACCTATACCCCGGCATTATATATATAGTTTGATGAATGGCCTTGAGATGATTTAAGCCAGTGGTTCCCAACCCTGGTCCTCAAGGACTCCTGTCCTGCATGATTAGATGTTTCCTTGATTTGATACARCTGGTTTGAATGAATGAGTYATTAACAATCTTCTGAAAAAGACCTGCTAAATAGCATGGAAACAAGTAAAACGTGAATGACAGTGGTACTTGAGGACCAGGTTTGGGAACCACTGATTTAAGCTATCAGTAAAGTGTCTACTTAGAATAGACTGTTGGTTACATCTTTGAATCACACTGCCTTCCTCCTACTTGATTCAGAGAGTTTTTCCTGATGGGTAAATTACACTTCATTTCTATATTATATTGTACATTGCATATGCAGATTGATGTTATTGACTCTTTCTCTTTAAAGATGTAAARGTACACACACAAATAGGTCTGGATAATGTTTCTTGCCAAGACAGATTAAGATATTTTATTCTGATGAAGCAATGAACACAGACAAACATATCAATTAAATGTTTTAATTGCAAAACTAAAACTATGCATTGAAGTATATGTTTAATGAGGAAACTTTCAAGAAAGAAAACAGTTAGATTAGTTTTTATTTGCATTTTTGTTAGCCCCTGCATTTCCAATTTTGTATCAGTTTTCTGTCTTTGATGTATTATTCCTTCTCCTGTGTGTGTGCASGTCCTTGAGCATGTGGCTCCCTCATATCTTCCCTTGCATAACTTGATATTTATGGCAAATTGTAAAACAAATAATTTTGAATACTGAAATTTTTTTTTTATTTGCAAAACACTGAAAATTGATGCTTAATATTTCAAAGAGAACTGCACCTCTTTGAACCTGGTCCAGCTGTTGGACAGTGCACACACAGCCCTTTTTTATCCTCAGCTAGTTCTCTATTTTGACAGCTTTAGCAGTCAAGGGTTTGGGCTGTGGAGGAAGATGGTGACAATCCCACCAAGCTGGGACTGCAAACAGTAGTTTGACAAAGAAAATTGAAATGCCATTTTGAATTCCATTTAAAAAAAAACAGTTACTTTGATTCCTCAAAGCACTGAAAACTTTTTTTGGTAAGAAYTGCAAATTAGGAATGATAAATATAGCAATCATTGGTCTAAAATGTATTAGACTGATTCATTCTAATTATTGTAGCAAACTGCAAGTGCACTTAGTATGTTTCACTTGATGATATGATCTATTTATGAAAAAAAATCAATCACAACCCATGACTATGACATAAAACTAAATGTCATTAGTATAAAAAAAATGACCGGTAGAGAATTGTACTACTAATATGTAGTGATTCATACCACACCTTCTTATAATAAAAATTATAAGTAAATTCACGAGTTCTTCTTATTTTTGATAACATCCTCTTTATCATTTTTGGAGTCTATGTCGAGACTCATGTTTTGAAGATTAAAACTCATTAGCTCATTTCTCACTTTCTCTCCTATTAAATAGAATGCTGGTTTGGTGGAAAAATCCCTGTTTTATTGTAAACTTAGCTACCATTTGTATTTCCATCCAATGTGTTTGTGCTGTTCTGATTGAGCGCATGCAGCAACAAGCTCTATAAAGACACATATTGCTTTTCCACCTACTTGCAGTTGGAACTTAAATTCAATTACTTGCCCATTGTTTTTGACCAGTGAATCAGATGAGAGTGAAGTGGCCTCTCCTCGAGTCAATTAAATCCTTTCAAAAGCTCAGTAATTATTTAAAACTTCATCGGGTAATTGTGTCATTAAAAAATAACAGTCATTGTCACCCGAGAGACATTATAAGCGAGCGAGTGCTGCAGGAACCTTGTTTTGTGGGAATGGCCATTTGCAGCCATAAGTCAATGCAAAATTTAGATTAAATAGTTATTMATGTAAAATGTGTTGCAATGTATCTGATGTAAAAACAATCAAAACTTCATCAAATGCCCAGAAGAACAGATGCACTGGAAAACCAAAACTCGCTGCAGAAGTAGATGATTGAAATGTGTGGCTGGTGTGTGTGTATACAGGCAGATATACAGGCATATTTTCCCCAGTTCTGTTTGCATATTCACATGTTCACTCACATGTAGTACCACTGACACACATAYTAATAATGAGCTTATTAGATACACAATAATTCAAACATTTGTGCACACACACACTCACTGACCACTTTATTAGGTACACCTGTCCAACTGCTCATTAACGCAAATGCTGAATCGGTCAATCACATGGCAGCAACTCAATGCATTTAGGCATGTAGACATGGCCAAGACAATCTGCTGTAGTTCAAACTGAGCATCAGAATGGGGAAGAAAGGGGATGTTGTGGAAATATTTATTTAACAAAGACAGAAATACGTGGTCCAAGAATGAAGGCACTCCATGGAGTGATCAGCTGAGTTTTATTGCAAAAACAGGAACCCAGAGAACATCATTAGATTGTCCCCCTGCTCTCTGTTCTGTCTCTGTGCATCTGCCTCTGTCTCGCTGTGTCACTCCTGATGCAGTTGAGGTTAGGCATCAACAACGAAAGCTTCGGTCCATCCTGCCTTATATCAATGGTTCAGGCTGATGGTGGTCGTGCATTGGTGTGGGGGATATTTTCCTGGAAAACTTTGGGCCCATTAGAACCAGTTGAGCATTGTGTCAATGCCGCAGCCTTCCTGAGTATTGTTGCTGACTATGTTCATCTTTTTATGACCACAGTGCACCCATCTTCTGATGGCTACTTCCAGCAGGATAACGCTCCATAACATAAAGTGTGAATCATCTCAGACTGGTTTCTTGAACACGACAATGAMTTTMCTGTATACGAATGGCCTCCACAGTCACCGGATKTCAATCCAATAGAGCTGCAGCAACTGCATGATGCTATCATGTCAATATGGACCAGACTCTCTGAGGAATGTTTCCAGTACTTTGGTGAATCAATGCCACAAAGGATTAAGACAATTCTGAAGGCAAATGTGGATCCAACCCAATATTAGCAAGGTGTACCTTATAAAGTGGCTGGTGTGTTTGTCTGTCTGTCTGTCTGTCTGTCTGTCTGTCTGTCTGTCTGTCTGTCTGTCTGTCTGTCTGT
>NW_013952497.1:1175534-1177259 GCF_001266775.1 Austrofundulus limnaeus
CCCATGCATTTTGTTGTGTACTTGGATTCTCAAGGAGTGCAGAAAAGTAGAATTTATTCTAGCCCAGAGCTGCATAGATAACTTTACATTTTGTTTGTATTGTGCTGGGCTATATACCAGTTCATACCGAATACTGATCTTTATTTTTGTTATGATATGAATTTTCTGAATACTGACATACTGGTTTAAATACCCTGAACACATTCAGAATGCCGCCAGTGAACTGTTTGCCAGGGGACAATTTGCTATACACACAGGCCTTGAATACCTATGAATTTATTTAGCTAGGAAAAGTATCCTAAGAAGGCTAAAATAAGACATTGTACATCATTCTGCAATTTGAAATATGTAAATTAGACACAATCCTGCAGACAGTGTTTTCCTTTAGRTAGCTACAAGCCATTTGCCCATTGGCAACCTTTGTTGCCGCTTACAGAAATAAGCCCAGGAAGCAGAGTTTTGTACCGTGAAAAACTCATGAATGGAGATTAAACAGACATTGTTCACAAAGGAATCTGACTGATAAAAACTGTGGAGCTTTACCAGGACAGATGTGGATAAATACGTCGGGTGAGTGACTTTTTTTCTGCATTGCTGTTGCGGGGAGAAATTCCATGCAGTGACATATGTATCAGTGGGAGGAGGTTTTCCCCGAGTTCAGCACAGGGACTATGAAAGGTCTGTGTGAAAACGACTGCCAAACAATCACGTGACCACGCGTTGACCTGTCGGCATCAGAGCGAGTATGTTTCCAGCTTCATTCATGCATGTTTGAGAAATCTTGTAGTGTCCTGAGGCAGCCAGGCAGGGGTGCAAAGACGACCYATTGGGACTAGAACTGCCTTTTGGGATAAGCTCCTCCTGTGAGCTGTGTCTCCAAGCTGAGCTTCCTCATCACAGAACACACACACCCACCTGGCCCATGCTGAAATGGGTGGGACAGAATTGGAAGGAGGTTCTTAAAGAGACAGAGGCCAATTGATGAGAAGTCACGTTTATTTTCTATATAAACATATAAGCAGGATTGTAATAACAACTGAAGGTGACATAGTTACTTTATTATAATATGGAATTTAAAAATATGCCTGAGAAACACGTAATATTGCTCCTTTAAAAAAATCAATCAGTGGATGCCAAAGGGCGTGTGAGCTCGTAACTGCTGGCCCCAGGTTTACTGCATGTGGTCGCTGGTGGGGCTCTCCTGGTTCTTTCATGTGGTCCCCTTTGGGGGGTGGGTGGGTGGCCCTCCCAGCGCAGGTGCCTCTGGGGGCTCTGCACATGGGGTATCTCTCGGGGTCTTTGGCGCTGGTCTCTCTTATGGTGGCTTCGGGCTTTACGGGTCGGGTCTGTGGTCCTTCACTTTTAAACATTCCATTGGAGAAGTGTGACATTTTGGTGTTTCCATCCCCTTACCTCCTTGATTGGTGGCAGCGCTGATCACCCACACCTGTGTGTAATCTGGCTCATCTACTCCAGGCTTCTTAAGGCAGTGCCAAAGACCAACTCAGCGCTGGAGCATAGCCTCTTGTTTGGTATGAGCTCAGCCCAGCACTTGTTCCTCTCTCAAAGAGTTTTTGTATTACCTGTGTTCTTGTATTTACCTGTTTCCAGGAAATCTCTCGCCAGAACATTTTTTGCCTGCCGCCTTGGACTCCGAGCCTCTCACCAGTTTTTCATGCACTGTCTCCAACAACTCACTGTAAATATCCACGCACTTGTAAATAC